>NC_087163.1:5835000-5847500 GCF_035594125.1 Scylla paramamosain
AAAAGAAAACAATGGCAAACAGAAACAATGAGCAACGCAGACAATGAAGAACAAAACAGAATAAGAAGGTACACAATGACAGGAAATAAAGACGGAAGTAAACTAACAAAAGAACCAGACGGAAGGACAGACGGAAGAACGGACACATAAATATACAGTTAAAAAGGAAAAAAAGCTGAAAAGTGGGAGAAAATATAACTTGGAACTACAATGCACAAAAACGTAAGAAGCAGAAACAGCAGCACTAAGTAACCCAAGGAGCCATTTGTTACAGCAGACTCAGGAGGGGAGAGGAGGGAGAGGAGGAAGAGAGAGAACGAGTGAGGGAGAGTAAGGCAGTCCAACCAGCCCCTACTAGGTCAATTAACTCTCTTAACTGCCCTCTGGCCATCGTGGGTCAATTACATTAGTCTCTGTGTTAATCTAATCCCGAGTAAAGCTGTGTTACTAATTGTTAAATGTCATTAGCCTTGAGGGTCAGACTGGGTGTTCGTATCCCTGCACGGACCCTCGACCTCTCTCGCCCTGACCTCCCTCGCAGACTCCTATATTTCCTTGTTTTCGACCCCTTCTTTTCTTTTGACCTCTCCTCTCTCTCTCTCTCTCTCTCTCTCTCTCTCTCTCTCTCTCTCTCTCTCTCTCTCTCTCTCTCTCTCTCTCTCTCTCTCTCTCGACCTCTAATTTCTTCCTTTCGATCTTCTCTTCTTCCCATTCGATCTTTTCTCATCTTCCCTTTAGATCTCTCATCTTCCCTTTTGATCTCTTCCCTTTCGATTTTCTCATCTTCCCTTTCGAGCTCCTCTTCTTCTCTTTCGACTTCCTCTTCTCCCTTTCGATCTTCTTTTCTTCCTTGTCGACTTCCTCTTCCCCCCTTTCGAACTTCTCAACTCCTCTTTCGATCTTCTCAGCTCCTCTTTCGATCTTCTCATCTTCCCTGCCGACCTCCTCTTACTCCGTTTCGATCTCCTCTCCTTCCCTTTCGATCTCCTTTTCTTCCCCGTCGACCTCCTCTTCCTCCCCTCAGCCTCCCTTGACCAGCCAGCATCGCCAGCCAGACCCTCCACTTCTTCCCGCCTTCCTTCGTCGGACAGCCTCGGAGGGAAATAAAAATAAAAGTGGTGGGTCTAGTACGTGTATTCTTTGTACCGATTAATTGTCCGTGTTTTCCCCGAGTGTTGGCATACGGGATCATGTTAATTCAGCAGCACTGTTGTGTACCGAGGGAGTGCGCCCCAAGGAGTGTGGGTGTTTACAGATAGGGTCAGTCTGATTTACATTCCTTGTTTACACGGAGAGGCTCGTTCGCCCCGTGTTGGCCCTGTGCTGAGAGGGGAGAGGGGAGAGAGAGGGGAGAGTGGGAAGAGAAAGGCTGGCTGGCTATACCTGTCCCTCCAGTACCTCACCTGTATCCCTCTCTCCGCCTCTCCCCCTGCCCCCCACCCCCGTGATAATAATTAGAACAGTTTGCATAGAACATTTTATCGGTGGGTGCAGAAAATATTGAGACGTGGAGCCAAATTATATTTCTCCCAAGAATTATGCTCCTGAAAAACGTTCAAATTATGTTGACCGTTCATAATTGAATTAATTTTGTTTGAATATACTCGCGCGCAGGGATGTCATTATACGCTTCGGCGGTCTGCGTTTCAATTATATTACAAGGTAAGACTTTTCGAGGTCCTTAGAGTGAGGAGGAGGAGGAGGAGGAGGAGGAGGAGGAGGAGGAGGAGGAGGAGGAGGAGGAATACGATGAAAAGAGAAAGGGAGAAGGAAATGAGAAGGAAGGTAAGAAGCTGAAATAGGGGAAATAAAAAATAATAAAAATCACATAAACCAAAATAAGGAACAAACATGAAATAAAGCTTGTACTGAGAGAGAGAGAGAGAGAGAGAGAGAGAGAGAGAGAGAGAGAGAGAGAGAGAGAGAGAGAGAGAGAGAGAGAGAGAGAGAGAGAGAGAGAGAGAGAGAGAGAGAGAGAGAGAGAGAGAGAGAGAGAGAGAGAGAGAGAGAGAGAGAGAGAACGCAGAATAGGGCTACGAAAGACCGCAGGATTCTATCATTTTACACAAACCATTCCCACTCCATCATTTCACTCCCCACTCCCATTTACATCCCCACTCCTCCCATTATTATTCCCATTCCTATTCCCACTTCAATACCTACTCCTATTCTCATTATTCAACCTACTCCCATACCTGTTATTACTCCCACTCCCAATCCTCAGTCAGTCACCACCACCACCACCACCACCACCAGGAAAATCAGGCTAAAGTGGGAAATGATAAACCGGGGCAGTGTCTCTCGGTGTCAATAGAGGAGTAGACAAATTTACTAACTCTAATTAGCAGCACCAGGAAGAAAAAGGAGCCAAGACGCCGCTCTGTGCCCGCTCTGTGAATGAAAAATGGGACAAAGGAGTTTTCTTCTTAGCTAATAAGGGATGAACTCCGCGGCGGGAAGACCCAGAGGAACGGGACCAAGGACTCGTAATAATGAGCAGGACCTAAGGAGACGCAGGAGGAGCAGCAAGAGAAGAAGAAGGAAGGAGTCACCTGCCGCTTATATCCTGCTAACTGCTCGTGCTCCTCACTCACTTTTACTCCTCCTACTCCTCCCACTTTTGATGTTCTTGTCTATTTGTGTTTGCTGTTGTTTGTTGTTGTTGTTGTTGTTGTTGGTAGTGGTGGTGGTGGTGGTTTGGTGAATTTTTTTCTTGTTTCTTTCATTCCTCGACTTTCTTTGCTTTTTTCATTGTTTTGTTCTCTTTTAACTTTCTATGATCCTCTGTCCTGTACTTATGGTCTCTTTTTAGTTCTTTATTCTCTTTTTTGTACTTTTATTCTTGTTCTATTTTTTTCTTTTACTTTTCTTTACTTTTACTTTTTTTTTATTGCCTTGTATGGTTCCTATTTGGTTTCACTCTTTTTACTTTCATTCTTTTATTTTCTTTATTTTCCTTTTATTTATGTTTATATTATGTTTATATTCCGCACTCTTGCGGTATATATATATATATATATATATATATATATATATATATATATATATATATATATATATATATATATATATATATATATATATATATATATATATATATATATATATATATATATTAATCTCCACATTATTTTTACTTTACTTTTCCTTGTCTATTTACTTTTAACATTCTCGCCTTCAATAATCTCGCTTCTGTACGTGCAGTTATTTATTTATACATTCATCAACACACCCATCAATCCATATTACCCAATGATCCTTACATAACCTCCACAGTATACACGGTCCTTCACTCCCTTCCTTGATAACTCCGGGCGCATAAAAAATAAAGATTAGACTATTTCTGATTAGGTTAGTTAGAAGGTGAATGGGCAAGGAAAGTTCGCTGTTTCCCTCTCGAAGTGGAGCCTCATCCCCGGCGGGAGGGAGGCGCCCTGGGAGAAGCTGCAACACTAATGAGGCCCAGGGTGACTTTGACGTTCTGGCGGGGCTTCCTCGGTCAATACACGCCCACCCACCAGCCGGGCCATGGTGGTTATCGGTAATGAGGCGGCCGGGATTCGAACTGTATGAATGAGTCTAGATATAATCATGGAATATTTCGTTTTTTTTTCTTTTTTCATAATGTTTTTGTTTTCTTTATTCTTCTTTTTTTTTCTTCTTAATTTTCATTTTAACGACGACTGAATGTAATTAAACTGTATTGAATGAGCTTAGAAATAACCACGCTATTTTTTCTTTCTTTTTCCTTTCCTTTATTTCTCTTCTTTCCTAAATATCATCTTATTGTATCAATATCATCAAACTGTATTAACTGGACACTTATAAAGATGTATGACTGATATTATCTCTCTCTCTCTCTCTCTCTCTCTCTCTCTCTCTCTCTCTCTCTCTCTCTCTCTCTCTCTCTCTCTCTCTCTCTCTCTCTCTCTCTCTCTCTCTCTCTTCAATGCCTTAATAGAACGACGTATTTCATCACATATCCATTCACATCGATCCCTGACAAAACAGGAATACAGAAGTTCAATTTTTATTAACTCAATGAATATATAAACAAGTGAACACAAAGTGGAGCGACAACCACCACCACCACCACCACCACCACCACCACCACCACCACCAATCTCATAAACCTCAGGAACTTCAGGATTTACAACACTGCGCCGATACGCTTCATAACGGAAACGATTAATTCTGCACTATATTCATAAGACATTCCGGCCGCGACTACTCACCATTATGCATTACCCAAGTTCATCACCATTCTTCGCGCAACAAAGGTCTTGCGAACATTGGACGTCTGCGCTACCTCGTCCTCGGCCAGGTAAGTGAAGGTCAAAGAGGTAGAGGCATATGAGTATGTACAGGTTGAGGGTGACCTGCGGGCGGGCGTGAGGAGCTGCTTCAAGTGTGTCGGGAAAGCGTGGGGAAGGTGTGGGGACAGGACATGGGGATAGAGTGGAATGGAGGGTCTTCCTGGGATGGTGGGGAGGGGTAAGAGGGAATGGATAGGGGAGGATGGAGGGGAGTGAAGCATCTTTGTCCCTAAGGGGTGAGAAGTGATGCCCTGGGGGAAGGAGAAAGACTAAGGGGGGCGGGCAGAGGAGCAAATGCCGACCCTCCACCAAAAAACACACACGAGAGAAAACGCTACAAGAGAAAGAGAGAGAAGGGGAGTTATGAGGCCAGAGAGAGGAAAAAATAACAGAAGAGGGGGTGTGAGGGACGGCATGAATACTGACGAGAGACGGGGCGTGGCCAGAGGAGAGCAGGAGAGGTGAGGACTGCGGGAGGAGGAGGGGGCCTTTCCTTGAGCCTCCAACACCTGGGAGGATGAGGAGCGTGAGTGAGGTTCCGTATGCATGAGGTAACCCACCTGTGATCCCTATAGGCACTCGAGACCAAGCGACAAAGGCCCGTCCTCAGAGGCACTTGAGAAACATCGGTTAAAAACGGCTCCTCCTTCACCGCCACCGCCACCATCAGCACTGCCACTGTTATCACCAACACCACCACCTTCTACTTGCTGTCTGTTGATGAAGTAAGCCACCACTACTGCTGTCACTAATACAAACACCACCATCACCCATTCCATCACAAGCACCACCATCTACACCACTACTAACCTGAAGTGATCGCAGTGCCCACCACATCACCACTACTAACAACACCAACACAACATCACCTAAAGAGATAGTGGAGGCACCAGTCACACTAATACAAACACCACTAACGCCACCATACATAAAATAAAAGTATTAGAGTCAGTCAGTACTACACCACTACTGCCATCACCACCACCATTAATATGAGTATCTGCCACACGGCCTCCTCAGTCATTAGGGCAACACTCTTTACTCTATAAACCCATGATTGAAAGATAACCCATACTCACCTAGACTTGTTATGTATGTCCTGTGTTTGTATATCTTAAGGTCAGTCACCTTCTTGCCTGCTGCTTGTATCTCCTTGAAGTCAATCCAACTTTTCTTCTTTTATCTAATTTATTACAGTATGTCTCACGTTCTTGCTCCTGTATATTATGTATGTTCAAGTTCTTATGCCTATGGTCTGTATTTTTTTTTTATTTCCCTTCACCTCCTATCATTATTTATCCAGACTCCTTATTATTAACCTCATTCATCCTTACATATTCCTCCTCAGCCTTCTCTCCCATCATACCAGACCAGTCACCTTCCCATTCTCTCATTCACTTCTGCCTCATCACCCACAAGTTGTCACACACTATACCACCTTGCTTCCCTGCCTCTCATCCCTCTCATGCCCCAGTTCCTCTTCACCCCTGCCTCTCAGCTCCCTCTCCCTCCAGTCCTCTCAGTCATCCTCCTCAGTCCTCCGCCACATACCTCCGGACCTCCACCGCCCCGTCAGGCTTCAAAAACCACCTCGTCGCGGAAATTACAATCTTGCTCGTAATTTCACCGTCAGTTGTGTCTTGAAGTCGTTCTTTCTGGCACGGAGTCAACATCTCCCTCGTGCCTGACCTTGCTTGTTCCTCCCTGGTCACCTTTCACCTCTCCCTCTCCTTCCCAAACCTTCCTTACTCCTGTCATTCTCAGCTTATGCATGATCTATTCGTTATCTACTTAGCAGCCTCGTCTTTCTCGCCACTGATCTCTCACATAGGCCTTCCTTACTCTTCTTTTCTCATTCTAGCTTCCCATTTAGAATCTTTCACTCCAATCTGTCCGTTTTCTATCCTTTATTCTACTCCTTCACTTCTCTTTCTATCTCTTCCGTTCCCTCCCTTGCCTGCCTCACCTCTTCCTTCCCTCGGTACATCCGCTATCCTTTCCCCTCTCTTTTCTCTTCCCTCTCCCCCGCTACTGAAGGACGAGGCAGGCTATACCCATCTTATACCTGGCACACTCTCCACAAATACTCACGGACTGCACAACAATCTCAACCTCCCAAACTTTCTTCTTATATCCCTTACCAACTTTCCTCTACCTCTCTCCACCTCCTCTCTTCTTCTTCCTCTTCCTCCTCCTCCTCCTCCTCCTCCTCTCTTCCCTCCGGGCACAGGTTCTCTGGGACATTAATTCACCTCCGAGAGAGTGTAATCTTGCGACGGCTGATGGAGAAAATAAGGTTGAAGAATAGGGAAGAGGGGAAGTAGATGGTAGATGGTAAAGAAAATGGGAGATGTGTGTGTGTGTGTGTGTGTGTGTGTGTGTGTGTGTGTGTGTGTGTGTGTGTGTGTGTGTGTGTGTGTGTGTGTGTGTGTGTGTGTGTGTGTGTGTGTGTGTGTGTGTGTGTGCAAAATAACATATTAGTATGGGCAACCAGAGAGAGAGAGAGAGAGAGAGAGAGAGAGAGAGAGAGAGAGAGAGAGAGAGAGAGAGAGAGAGAGAGAGAGAGAGAGAGAGAGAGAGAGAGAGAGAGAGAGAGAGAGAGAGAGAGAGAGAGAGAGAGAGACTAATCCCAAAATCTACAGTCTTGCACACTCTTAATTACGTCCTCATGAATCTTAATCCCTGAGATCCGAGAGGCTTCCGGATGAGGGGGAGAGGAGGAGGAAACGACCTGGGAGGGAAAGGAAGGAGGGAAGGAAGTATGTGGAGGGAAAAGGAGAGATCTGGAGGGAGGAACAACTAGTTAATGAGAGAGAGAGAGAGAGAGAGAGAGAGAGAGAGAGAGAGAGAGAGAGAGAGAGAGAGAGAGAGAGAGAGAAGGGGATGGAGAAGAAATATGATCTAAGGGGATGAGCGGGCAGAGGTGTTAAGGGGCTCGGGATAAGGGACGAGGAGAAGGGGAGAGGCAGAGGCTGGGGCGGAGGACGGGGCGCGTGGCGGAGGCGGCCCAGCGGCAGCACGCGGGCGGGTCACCTCACCTCCCGCGGGCGACGAGACGCGGCCGCGGTAACAATATGAACAACTCACAGCTTCCAGGAATCACCTCAGCCGGATCCTTCCCAAAGACCTTGAGCCGCGCCGGTAAACACACGCCTCGTCACAGCAACACAGGAGGCGCACACAAAGAACCGTACACATTCCTGAATACGCCTTCCTCGGCACAAACCCTGAAGTTAAGCCCTACTCCTAGCTACCAAAGTCGAGGCCACGCGCGAGCCCCTGAACGCGAGTGGCCTGGCTGGCGGCGGGGCGGGACCTGAAGCGTTAGGACACCGCCTTGTTCTTGAATACTAAGTTCATTTAGCCCAAGATAATGGTTCTTCCCTGGGCACCCTAAGTGGCCGGGGGACACGGGGAAAGGTGAAATTGGATAGAATGTGATGTGATATCCGGCGACGGCCTGTGTTTGTTAGTTTTATGGCGGTGACTGTGAGGCGCCTCCCTCGGCCTCTCTGTCAGGCAGGTCGTGAGATATGGCGGAGGGAAAGACGAGGTGAATTTATACAAAAACAAAAAACAAAAAAAAACAAGAAAATCATACTATATAAATATTCAAACCCCAAGAATCTTTTTTTATTCCTATAAGACAAGTGCCCGGCTTTTCATTGTGGCACATTACACACACACACACACACACACACACACACACACACACACACACACACACACACACACACACACACACACACACACACACACACACACACACACACACACACACACACACACACACACACACACACACACACACACACACACACACACACACACACACACACACACACACACACACACACACACAGTGAAGGAGAGATGATACTCCTCTACACAATATAAAAGTCCCATAAACACGTGATGATGCCAGTGAGAGTCACTCTTACTCCATGGCGCCTCTCCCTCCCTTCCTCCCTCCTTCCCCTTTCTCTTACCTCCTTTTCTGTATACATATTCTCCCATATTTCCAGGATACAATAATAATAATAATAATAATAATAATAATAATAATAATAATAATAATAATAATAATAATAATAATAATAATAATAATGATGATGATGATGATAATGATGATGATGATGATGATGATAATGATAGCAGTAGTAGTAGTAGTAGTAGTAGTAGTAGTAGTAGTAGTAGTAGTAGTAGTAGTAGTAGTAGTAGTAGTAGTAGTAATAATAATAATAATAATAATAATAATAATAATAATAATAATAATAATAATAATAATAATAATGATGATAATAATAATAATAATAATAATAATAATAATAATAATAATAATAATAATAATAATAATAATAATAATAATAATAATATTAATAATAATAATAATAATGAGAATAATAATAAGAATAATAATAATAATAATAATAATAATAATAATAATAATAATAATAATAATAATAATAATAATAATAATAATAATAATAATAATAATAATAATAATAACAATAATAATAATAACAACAACAACAACAACAACAACAACAACAACAACAACAACAACAACAACAACAACAACAACAACAACAGTAATAATAATAATACGTGTGCGCGACTGCATAAATATACAAATACTAATAAACACTTGATACACAAAGACAGTCGTACAAATGAGAGAGAGAAAAGAGAGACAAATCAAGTGCTGCCAAGTGAGTGCGCCGGTGTGAGCCAACGAGGAGGACAGGGAAGCAAAACACTGGGTCGGCATGAGAGCCACAGACGCGAGGACAGGTGTGTGGAGGTTTGGCGGCGGCTGGAGGACGAGTGATGGACAAGGCAAGCAGGTGAAGTGAGAGTACTCGAGGCGAAGCAGGACAGCGGAAGGGAGTGCGAGACGAGGGACAGGAAGACAGAAGGAAGAAAGGAAGGAAGGAAGGAAGGAAGGAAGGAAGGAAGGAAGGAAGGAAGGAGGAGGAGGAGGAGGAGGAGGAGGAGGAGGAGGAGGAGGAGGAGGAGGGTGTGTGACGTCATGACCACGTGAAGAAGCAAGCACGGTGTCATTACAGTAACACGTGGGAGCGTGTCACAGTTCGTCCCTCCGCCGCCTCGCATCCTGCCCTTCACGCCCTGGGCCGCCGCCCCACATGCCGCCCCGCGCCCTCCTCCTCTCACCGCCGCCGCTGACACATCCTCATCCTCCTCTCACTCCTATTCCTCCTCCACCACCACCATCACCACCGCCGCCGCCACCGCCGCCGGCACTTCCTCAGCGCGGCACTCTGAGAGGCTGCGTAGCACTGAGCACTCCATCGACACAACACAACATGCAAGAACAACACTGCAACACGTCACAAATTCTGATGGCGAATTTCCCTCCCTCCACGCGCTCTCAGCTGGGCGTCTCGTCTTCCCCGCCCGCCATCTTTGCTCCACATTTGTCCCTCTCGTCCTGATTTGAATATTTTTGAAAACCTCCGAAAAACTGGCGGGCTGACTCACCTCGGCGTGGCGTGTCCCCATCCCGCTGGTCTAAGGGTCTTGTCCGACTCGCCTGAAGCACAAACACACCAAAAAAGACAACTGAAAGGGAGGAAAGCGCCCCATAAACTAGGATGAAATTTTTATCAGCCACCCCGGTCTGACATGCTTCCCTAAGACGCTCTTTTATTGACGATTTTTCTCCAGCATTTTTATGGCGTCTCCCAAGGAAAGAAAACGAGACTCGGCGCAGCGGAGGCGGCCGGCGGTTCCCCTCGGTCCCGGCCGCCTCTCCCCTCATTTGCCTAGTGGCCCCCCTTCAGCCCTCACCGCCGCTCCTTCCTTACTCCTCCCCTTAACCCACCCGTCTCTCTCTCTCTCTCTCTCTCTCTCTCTCTCTCTCTCTCTCTCTCTCTCTCTCTCTCTCTCTCTCTCTCTCTGTTGAGACCATTATTCTTCCCGTTACTCTCTCTCTCTCTCTCTCTCTCTCTCTCTCTCTCTCTCTCTCTCTCTCTCTCTCTCAACAGCCTCCATCCATCCGTTCATCCATCTATTCCCCTATTCATCCATCCACGCGCTAGTCCTTCCTCCCTCCCCCATTCCCTTTCTCCCACTCATCCGAACACTGCTCTCTCTCTCTCTCTCTCTCTCTCTCTCTCTCTCTCTCTCTCTCTCTCTCTCTCTCTCTCTCTCTCTCTCTCTCTTTCTCTTCCGGTTCACAGTTTCTCCTGTCCTCTCTGTCTTGCCTTTTCGCTACTTCACTTTCTTCTTGTTCTCTTTTTATAATCGCCTCTCATATTTTTTCCCCACTACTCTTGTCTCTTAATCTTTTCAGTCTAGCTCAGTGTAGGAAAATCAATAGCATTCACTAAAAACGGAGATATTCAGCTATTGACTGCCTTGTTATTTATTTAGTAATGTGTGTGTGTGTGTGTGTGTGTGTGTGTGTGTGTGTGTGTGTGTGTGTGTGTGTGTGTGTGTGTGTGTGTGTGTGTGTGTGTGTGTGTGTGTGTGTGTCTGTGTCGTTCTTATATAACAATGTCTGTTTTCTTGTGCTTTTTTTTTTTTTGTGATGGAGATCAGCTGATTTCTTTTTTTGTTACCCTTTCGTACGTATATTACTTCTAGCCGCATCTAAGAAAGTAAACATCTACAGTATGTTTTGTATAGTGGTGAGTCTGTCCCCCACCTGTTCCTGGTAGTGAAGGACCTCTCTCTCTCTCTCTCTCTCTCTCTCTCTCTCTCTCTCTCTCTCTCTCTCTCTCTCTCTCTCTCTCTCTCTCTCTCTCTCTACAACGCAATCCGTCAAGATGTGCTCCTCCTCTTCTTCCTCCTCCTCCTCCTTCTCCTCCTCCTCCTCCTCCTCCTCCTCCTCCTCCTCCTCCTTCTCCTCCTCCTCCTCCTCTCCTCTAGGACGCGACAAGCTTTATTTTGGCAAGCGTCATGAAAAGAATGTTCCCCTCTATTGACACTGCATTTAAGGACCATTATAACGGGATACAAAAGGTCTCTCTTCCTTATTTGCCAAGCTCTCACTCCGGTTGTCAACTGATATTTCCCATTCTCTGTGATTGCTCTTCAAGATCGGCCCGTCGTGAGTCTGTCTGCCCGTCCGTCTGTCTGGCTGAGGATCCTACAAAACATGGCTGCCTGCAGAACGTGAACCTGCCATGAGAACCACTGGCTGGGCTAATCATACTTGTTTGCATAACGACGATCTTGACAATCCCATTCCGCGACGTGCACAAATGCCTGTTGTTCTCGAGTGCCTTCTCTCAGCCATCCAATGCAGCTTGACGAACAGTGCCTCTAGTATCATTGTTGTCCCTCATCCTGCAATAATATCTCTCTTGCTTGAGCCTCGCCGTCTAAAGAATCAGCTGAAACTAATCAACTTTGTGCGCTGGCTGCTCTGGGTGGCAGTGGCGGTGGCGGTGTATCGGGTCAATGACGTCAATGGCAAAAGCAAAAAGTTAAGTTAGAGAGGTTGAAGGCGCGTCTTTATGTCTTGCTTCCTATTGTGTTGAGGCGGAGGCGGATGGGGTAAGGGAGAGGGAGAATGAGAGAGATCAGACCAGAGTGAGTGAGGAAAGAGAGGAGGATCAGGAAGGAGTAAGTTAGAGAGGAGGTGCTGGAGCTGTAAGAGACGAGTACATGAAGTAAGAAGATGAGGGATGAACGGGTGTGTAAAAGAGAAGGAGGAAGAAGAGGAAAAGAAAAAAATCAGTTATGAATGAATGAAATACGGTAAAGACGAAAAAAGAGATTAAAAGTAAGAAAAGTAAGAAAAGAGAAAATTAGCAACGAGTAAAGAGAGAAGATTAAGAATACTAAAGAAAGGGAGAGAGGAGAAAACAGAGAAAGAACGAATGAGGCACTGGGTAATATTGGGAACAAGTGATCAAGTGATGGGGATGTGCTGGAGGCCGCAGGGAGTTAAGACGCTTGTGAGGCAGCTATAAACACAAAAGTCCTGACCCGCCATAAACAGCGCCGGCCCAAGTGGCGTCAACAGGAGCGGTGCTTAGGCCGACCCTTGAGACACACTAAAGACTGGATCCTCACAGCGGCGGACACAGAGAGTAGGAGAGACGTCCTTCTTCCCTCCTTCTTACGATATTCCTTACTTGAACCCATAATTGAACGGTGAAGGTAGTGAGAAGTATATAGGGAGGAGGTGGTGGAAGTGGAGGCCTGTAAGAA
>NC_087163.1:5852500-5855000 GCF_035594125.1 Scylla paramamosain
CACACACACACACACACACACACACTTACACATACACAAGCAATTTTCAAGACACCACGAAAACAACATTAGTGCGCACAAGCCATTCTACGCGAGGTTCACCGGCATCTCATTTACGACATAACTTGGTGAAATCAATATTCATGGGAAAACGAAGTGAGTGACGCACGTAAGGCGCTCATTGTTTACCTAAGTTACAGGGCGAGACAACTGAAGTGCCCGCCGTGCTTACCCCGCCGCTGTGTTGACGAGAGGAGACACACTATATTCGATCACAGGACGGAGATGCTAACTTGTTTATGGTGCTGGGCTTGAGAGAGAGAGAGAGAGAGAGAGAGAGAGAGAGAGAGAGAGAGAGAGAGAGAGAGAGAGAGAGAGAGAGAGAGAGAATGGGGGTGGAGAATATGGGTAGGAGGGAGAAAGTTAAGGAGACAATAGACCAATAATGAAGTAAGAAAGAAAAGGCATTAAAGGGAGAAATGACAGGCAAGACTATGATATTCTTGGGAGTCGAAAGTTTCATTGAATCTTTATGTACACTTACTTGTCCTTCTTAAAAACAATCATATTTAACTTTCGAATAGCCAAACCTTGTGTATTTTCTCTCTTACCGTATAGTAAGTATAGTATAGTATAGTATAGTTTCCATCTTTCCTCTATCTCTCATCTATAAAGAAATGAAAAGAAACAGATGAGAGTTGGGGCAATGAGATGTTTTTTCTTATTTTTTTCCCATATCCATGTAATTGATTGACACTAACTCATTGTGCCATTCCTTCCATTCCTCTATCGCTTCTCCAGCGTTACAATCACGACGGAGCATCACATCACAGAAAGCCTTCACTATCATGTGTAAATAATAAACACCAGCCAAGTATGTCGTTCTTGCATTCCTTCTATTATCTCCACTATTATCTTCCTCCATCACTCACTTATGTTTTCTTTATCATATTCATGTAAATATATAACCTACACACTACTACTGATCATTTTATTTTATCCACTCACCAGTTGTTAATTAGGATTCGGTAGATATAGGTGTAATTGTAGTGGGTGAGCAACTAGAGGTAATTTTTAATCACCTCATTACAAAATATATCATTGTAATCTCAATGCAATCCTTCAGTGATATCCAGAACAAAAATAAACTGATGCCTTGGTAGTAAAGCGATTAAAATCAACGCATATATTATTGTAAACTCAATGTAATCCTCCATTGATATCTAGAACAATAATAAACTGATGCCTTGGCAATGAAGGGATTAAAATCAACTTTATATATGACTGTAAACTCAATGTAATCCTCCAATGATATCTATAACAAAAGTAAACTCATGCCTTGGTAGCAAAGGGATTAGAATCAACTTATATACTACTGTAAACTCAATGTAATTCTCCAATGAAATCTAGAACAAAAGTAAATTGATGTTTTGGTAGTGAAGGAGTTAAAATCAGCTTAATATCCCGTTCCTTCACACTTCCTCTCAATTCCCCTATCATTCCTGCATCACCTCTCCGTACCCTCATGTCACCCTCCATTTGACGCCAATAAAACCCAGAAAAAAACAGTAAAAATCTAAAACACAAAGAAAACCTATTAGAGTACATTAAAAAGTCCCATTAAATTAACCCTCCCCTCGAAAAAAGTGGAGAGAGAGAAGAAAAAAAAACGAAGGGATGAAAAAACTGAAAAAAAATCATCCCCTAAACGACCATCTATTTCCCCTTGCAACATATGATCCTGCAATTTGCAACATCTCTCTCCCCTCTGTGTCCCCTTCCCTTCCCACACGTGTCAAATGCCACCATCACTTAATCAGATCACTGGTTGCAAGGTTATTAAGCTCCCCACTAGCCCGCCCTCCGCCCAGCCAACCAACCAGCCAGCCGCTCAACCCTCTGCAACATTGAATACACAGCCACGCGTTGACACACACACACACACACACACACACACACACACACACACACACACACACACACACACACACACACACACACACACACTCCCCTCCTATACAAGCTCACTTTTTTGTTGTTGTGCAAATTAGGGGACGTTCTATGGGCTAAGAGAGAGAGAGAGAGAGAGAGAGAGAGAGAGAGAGAGAGAGAGAGAGAGAGAGAGAGAGAGAGAGAGAGAGAGAGAGAGAGAGAATCCCTACTGTTCTCTTTATTTTGATAACTCACAAGGGTAAATTCAACGTTTTCATCAAAGAACACGTGAACGAAACTTCCCTCACGCCTTTCAAACCTGAACTGAAAGACGTCCTAGCGCTCCCTCCCCCACTTACCTCTCTACCTCCCTCCTCCCTCCCTCCCTCCCTCCCTCCCTTCCTCCCTCCCTCCCTCCCTTCAATTCCTCTGCCGAGATAACACATTTAGACAGCTGTTCGCGGAAAGTAAATATATCACACACTACACACACGTGAGCCTCCATGTTGACGCAGAGGATTCTCCCCCAAAAAATACTGACTGCTCTTCCCTCTCACGTCACACACCC
>NC_087163.1:5862500-5897500 GCF_035594125.1 Scylla paramamosain
TGTGTGTGTGTGTGTGTGTGTGTGTGTGTGTGTGTGTATTTATATGTGTATTTATGAGTATTAATTAAATTGTAATAGCGATAATGTTGGCAGCGTCAGTAGAAGCATAATTACAATATTGTCGTTATCATCACTAAAACAACTATTATTATTATTATTATTATTATTATTATTATTATTATTATTATTATTATTATTATTATCATTATTATTACTATTATTATTATTATTATTATTATTATTATTATTATTATTATTATTATCATCATCATCATTATCATATCATCACCATCAACACCATTCCCAACACCACTACACTGTATCCCTCCCACCACCACCACCACACGCGCACACGGCGCCACCTCATTACCGTGGGAGCGACCAGCGGCTCGCACGCCGTCGATACTCTGATGGTGGCACAGTTGTTCATCACCCACACTGGCACCCTCATCCTCTCCCTCTCCTCTGTCACCCTCACCCACAGCATCCCCTCTCCCACAGCATCAGCTCTCCCACAGTATCCCTCCCTACACTCACATACAGTATTCCTCTCCTGACCCTCACTCTCACCCACAGCATTCCCTCTCCCACAGCATATTCCCCTCACGCTCATATACAGTATTCCTTCTCCCATAGCATCTATCGTGACAGCATTGTCTCTCCCTCAGCATTCCTCATCCTCGCCCTCATCCACAGCATACTTCCTCACGCTCACACACAGTATTCCGTCTCCCACAGTATCTCTCCTGATCCTCACTCTCACCCACAGCATTGCCTCTCAAGCAGCATTCCTACTCACGTTCTCACAGCACTCACACTGAAATCCCACGCACAATATTCACCTCACAAGCACATACACAGCACCAGTCCCTCACAGCACCTCCACACACAGACCTACACTCATTCTTGTTCACAGCACTTAACTACCAATCCCCATTCAGTATCTCCTTCACAGCACAGGCAAATGAGTCTACTGTTTACACTTAATCTCGTCGTTCTTTGTAGCTCACCATTTACTCATCATACTAAAATATCAACAATATCATTCATAGCTCCATTACATATCTTCAGACATCCTCATAACATTTCAATTTCACTTATAAACTCCACAGGATTCACTTACTCTCTCTTCCGACTTTGTTTTTACTACTACCACACGTCTTCTACTTTAGATTAGATAGGGTAACTTGTCACAAAAATGCCGTAATGGTGAAATAGTTTACTGTTTTTTGCTGCTTATTTGTGTTTCTTTGTGTGTGACTTAACCTTATCTCTTTCAGTGGTTACTTAATCAACAGTGACTCATATTTCCTCACCATCGCTAGAGGGCTCGGTAATAATTTTCCTCTTACTGATTTGTTACACTCACTAATCATTCTTGCTGATATACTCGTACACCTAGTCAGTTTGAATCCTTAACAGCCCAATCAGTTATGTGAGATTCGGTGTTCCTTCGTTCAGTCGTAACAATACAATCAACAGAATCCATTTCATTTTAGCACAATTATAACGTTTGATCTTTTATCCTTTCTATTAGTTTTATAAGTCAAACTCTTTACTTACCAATCTTCAGCTTTGCACATGTCCCGTATAGGAAAAAAAAAATCTTTGTTTAATTCCTACCACTGTATTTATTTTCTTTTTTTTCTGATTTTTACAAGAGCACTCTGAGGTTCTACAGTTATCAATTTTTTTTTTTTTTACCTTACAGCCTTTCCCTTATAAAAATTATTGCATAATTCCTACCATACATTTTTCTTATTTTTCACAAGTTCATCTCAAACTCAATTTTTACGAATCTTTCCCTATAGACTTGCCCCTCATAATGAAAACCCTTGTCTAATTCCTGTACCCTAAGCACCCAACCAACCCTTAGCCCACAGCATCCAACCCTCACAGCTCACAGCCAATCGCAGCCTCCATAACATCCAATCCCATTCCCAAGCAACCAATCACGCGGTCCATCGAGCCTCTTCCCCCTTCAGCCCCATTCCTCATGGCATTAATTATTCTTTATGTAGTTACCTCAGAATTCCCTCCTTCGTTTGCATATTACTGATGACATGAGAGTAAGTGAATAATCCTCGTTTCCATCACTCCTTCCCCCTAAATCTTCCTCCCCTTCCTCCTCCTCCTCCTCCTCCTCCTGCTCCTCCTCGTCTTCCTCTCTCTCCCTCTCCTCATCTGTTCTTTTCCCTCTCCTCCTCCCTTGCTCACAATGAGATTTAGAGGCACGTGTGAATTAGAGCTTAATTATAGCATCAATTGGCAGTTCCGTGTCATAAACTATTCGAGTAACGATGGAGAATTTGTCTCTGCGAGGAGGGTCCCGTGATTGCTTCTTGAGACAACAGCAAGTGGCGCTGAGAGGGAGAGGAAGGATGGAGGTGAATGGAAACAAGAAAGGGCGTGGAATTAACAGGATAGGGAGTGTAGGGATGATGGGAGTGAAATAAGGGGTGAGTGGAAAGGAGGGAGGAATTAAAACTGTAAATCTACGAAGGATGGGAAGAAAAAATGGAATAGGGATGAACGTAGGAGTACCAGAATAAGGAATGTGGGAATGATGGAAGCGAAGTATGGGATGAATGGAATGAATGAAAGGTGGCAAATGGAATGAGGAAAATGGAAAATTAAAGAAGGAAGGGAATACAAACAAATAAACAAAAGTTAATACAAATAGGGAAGAAAGTGGATTATGAGGACATGGAGGACAAGGATAATGGAATAAATGGAAAGGTGGAACGTGAAATTAGAAAAATGAAAAGTTTACGAGGGATGGGAACAAATAAATAAGTAAGATAATAGAAATAAGTACGGACGTGGAGTCACCAGAATAGGGAGAGTAAGGATGATGGGAATAAAGTAGGGAATGAATGAAAAGGAGGAACATATAACTGAAAGAATGAAAAGTTTATGAAGGATGAAAATGAAATTAAATACATATATAAAGAATTAGTGGAAATGTGGAGGAGCGTGGATTTACGAGGGTACGGAGTGTAATGATGGGAAATAAAGTACGGATGAACGGAAATGAGGAACGCAGAATTAAAAGAACAGAAAATTGAGGAAGGAAATAGGAAAATATATACAGAGAAAGTGAATGGAAATAGGGAGAAACGTGGAATATCGAGGATAGGAATGAAGTAGAAGATAAATGAGACAGGAAGCATGTGGAAATAGGAGGCTGGAAAGTTTGAGATCAGAAATGTGAAAAAAATTTAGAACGTTAATGAAATAAGAGACAAAAATTTAAGAGCATGGAAAGTACAAGAAGGATGAGAATATAGAAAGACTGATAGGATTGAAAATAAAAGAAAGGAGTAAGAAAGAAAAGGGAACCAGAAAAAAAGAAAACCAAAACTCAAGTGAACAAAGGTAAAGAGAAAAAAAAAACTGAAAAGTGAAATTTGATACTGAGATCAAGAATATAAGGAGAAATGCAGGAAAAAAAAAGTGTTCTGAGAATTAAGAAAAACGGAGAGACAATCGAAAAAAAAAATAGAAAAATAGAATACGAGAGAAAACTGAAATGTAAAATCAATAGAGAAAAAAATTAAACTGAAAATATGATAATAGAATCAAGAGTGAGAAGTCCCGAACAGTATGTAAAAAAAAACAATAATAATAATAAAAAACTCAACTAAACTCAAATTTAAGCCACAGAGAGAGAGAGAGAGAGAGAGAGAGAGAGAGAGAGAGAGAGAGAGAGAGAGAGAGAGAGAGAGAGAGAGAGAGAGAGAGAGAGAGAGAGAATCAGAAAACGTGGATGGTAAAAGACAAAAAAGAGATTGATCAAAGAGGAAGATTAAACAAGAGAAAGAAAATAAAAGATGCGGAAGAAGATTTGAGGAAGAAGTTAAAAAGAGAAGGAGCAAGGAGGAGGAGGAGGAGGAGGAGGAGGAGGAGGAGGAGGAGGAGGAGGAGGAGGAGGAGGAGAAGGAGGAGGAGGAGGAGGAGGAGGAGGATGTAAAGGAGGATACTAAGAAGGGATTACGAAGGAGTAAATAAGAGAGATGAATGTTGGAAGGAAGAACGATGAAAAGAAAAGATGGAAAGAGGAAAAATGAAAAAGGAGTCACGGCGAATCAGATGGAGAAGCGGGGAGGAAAAAAGGACCGGGGAGGAAAAAGACCAGAGAGAGAAAGAGCGGGAGAGAAGAAGGCAAGAGATGAAAGAAGCAAAAAGGATGGAAAGTGTAAAGGCCTGTAAAAGAAATGGGAGGAAAAAAAAAGAGAAAGAAAAATAAGAAATGAGGAAGGACTCTTGCATTCATATTTACTGAAGGAGAGAGAGAGAGAGAGAGAGAGAGAGAGAGAGAGAGAGAGAGAGAGAGAGAGAGAGAGAGAGAGAGAGAGAGAGAGAGAGAGAGAGAGAGAGAGAGAGAGAGAGAGAGAGAGAGAGAGAGAGAGAGAGAGAGAGAGAGAGAGAGAGAGAGAGAGAGAGAGAGAGAGAGAGAGAACTTAGAATCACCATCTCAAACCACCACCATTACCACCATCACCCCCACCATTACCATCACCATCACCACCATCTCCACCACCATCACCACCACCTTTACCTGTCCTCTAATTAATAATCTCACAAGTCATATTTTCTTTCTGTTTACCTATCTGTTTTATATTTTAACTTCATTTCTCTCATCATCCATTTCTTTAAGCCCCTTCCACTGCGCCCGCTCTAGGAATACCCTACCACGCCCCCTTCAACATTTTAAGGGCCCAACGTTTCCTGATTTAATAACTGGCCGCTCAGGAGTCTTAATTGAAAAGCCAAGCGCTGTAAGACTTCCAAGCTTCCCTAATCATACTAATTACACTTATCACATCCTTCCTTAATGGCCGCTGGGGAGGAGGAGGAGGAGGAAGAGGAGGAGGAGGAGGTGGTGGTGGTGGTGGTGGTGGTGGTGGTGGTGGTGGTGGTGGTGGAAAGGAAAGGGGGAGGAGGAGGAGGAGGAGGAGGAGGATGGAAAGATGTCTGAAAAACAACAGCAATAGCAACAACAACAACAACAACAACAAACAACAACAACAACAACAACAAAAACAACAACGACAACAACAACGACAACAACAACAACAACAACAACGAAGAAAAAGAAGAAGAAGCAAAGGAGTAGGAAAACGAAAAATAAGAGAGAGAGAGAGAGAGAGAGAGAGAGAGAGAGAGAGAGAGAGAGAGAGAGAGAGAGAGAGAGAGAGAGAGAGATGAAAAGAAAGAAGCTCAAATTAATGTTTTAAGACCAGCGTAGCGTCTAATCTCTCACACGGACAACGAATTAATGCATCATTATAATCATTATTCAGGCTAATTTGTCATGTAGGTCGGCCATTAATCACGTTCTTAGCGCTCGGATCCTTCCTCCGTTTTCTTAATTAAGGAGGATTCTGAGGCGCTTCTCCTGAATATCGCATGATGAGGGTTTAATCCCACGTAATCAAGGGTTTGGTGGTTCTGATCCCGCGGCTCAGCTCTGGGGGTTTCTGGGGCTATACTTTGCTCTCTCTCTCTCAAAACGACTGTGTTTGTGTATGTCCTCATTCACAGTATACAAATGCCCCCAGAATGGAAGCCTTAATTGCACGCTGGAAATTGGTAGATGATACTCTAATGCCACATAATCATCACCACGCCAAGGGTTCTGATCCCGCTACGTCATTCATCATAACCAAGATCCCGTGCGTTTATACATTTTTCCTTCCCCCTCCACCCCCTTGCCTCCACTCATCCCTCTACCCAGCGTCCCTCCTCTTCTCCCTCCTCTTCCTTCTCCTTCCTCCCCAAGGACACAACGCAACCATGGACTTTTTATTTTTTTCTTTCCTTTTTTTTTTTTTTTTTTTTTTTTTTTTTTTTTTTACTAGAGTCATTGCCGGAGATACGAAGGAGGTAGAGGACAGACCTATAAGAATGTGCTAGTAGGCATATGATACATGGGGAGGCACAAGACAGGACCAAGAGGATGTTTGAAGTAATATGTGAGGGAGCGTGGCACTTTCACGGTGTGTCTGAGAGTACAAGGCGAAGTCAGGGAATACAGAGTAATAGAAAACGTAGGTAAGATTGAAGATTAAAAAAATATATAAATAAAAAAAAAAAACATGCGTAGGAGAGAAGGGATAGATATTGTAGATAATGAACATGAGATATTTTAGCAAACCCATTAATGATCCTATAATGACAAAACAGGCGAGGTAGAAAAGTACATAAGAAGGCGTAAAGCAGGGGAAGGAGGGACTTTGGTAAGTAAGATACAGAAGTAGAAAGATGCTGCAAGGGAGAGATGTGATAGATACAGTGGAAGCTATATGTAAGATGCTTTAGTATATAACTTTACGATCCTACAGAAAAGTAAACGAGAATAAAACTAAAGGACGAGGTAGGAAAGTGTGTAAGATGTTGTAAGAGTAGAAGGGAGAAGATGCCACAGTGGAGGGAAGGGACAGATGTAGATGTAGTATTAGGAGCTGAATGTAGGATCTTCTATCAGTAGTATATTCCTACAGGATTCTTCAGCCTCTACCTCTTCCACTCTTCGAGAACTTCCACCTCCGCTCCATTACACCCTCCTCACCCATTCCTTCCTTCCTGTCTGATCCCCTTCCCATTCCTTCCTTCCTTAATATTTAGTCCTCTCTCTCTCTCTCTCTCTCTCTCTCTCTCTCTCTCTCTCTCTCTCTCTCTCTCTCTCTCTCTCTCTCTCTCTCTCTCTCTCTCTCTCTCTCTTCCTCGCCAGCATCTTTCTACTTCCATACCACCTTCCTTCCTTTTCACTCCCCTTTCCGCCTCCCTTCCCCTCATCTCCCCTTCTTCCCATTACACTTCGTACACCTCCATCACATTCCTCGCCTCTCCTCCTCTTCCCTCCCCTCCAGCCTCCCTCCTTCCCTTCCCTTCCCTTCCCTTCTGCCACTGGGTACACAATCCTTCCTCTCTCTCCTAAGATATCTCTCCCACCACAAAGATGCTCATCTCTCTCTCTCTCTCTCTCTCTCTCTCTCTCTCTCTCTCTCTCTCTCTCTCTCTCTCTCTCTCTCTCTCCACTACAACTAAATTAAAAACACACAAATAATTAATTCACGAACGGTTATCCCTACAAACACCAAGCCAATTAAAAGGCTCATTTGGGACATTTTCCTTATAAATTTTTCCCCCCATTTCTCCCATTACCCTCAGCTAATCAGAAAAAAAAAGAGAGGGAAAGAGAGGAAGGTAGGGGAAAGTCCGAGATGAAGGGAAGACAGTGGACTAAGAACGGACAACACGAAGCAAGTACGTAAAACATTCACTCACTCTTTCCTCTGTAATATACATCATTAGGCGAAGTTGGCTCTCTCTCTCTCTCTCTCTCTCTCTCTCTCTCTCTCTCTCTCTCTCTCTCTCTCTCAGACAAAAACCACAGAACATCATTAAAGGCAGGCAGGTGGCGGGGCGGCGCGGGGAAGAACGAATAATGGCGCTCTGCCACCACCTCTTTAATCCGCCATCCCCGCGACTTTCCAACCACAAGCATTCAGCCTTTTGCCGCGCGCCCGGAGCTTGACGCGGCTGTGGCGAAGGCAGGAGTGAGCGTGGAGGAGGTGTGGAGTGCGGGGCAGGTGTGTATGGTCCGGTGAATGCCCTGTGTGTGAAGTAACGAGGTCGTGGTGTAATGGTCGCCAACACCCAACGTATAGAGTTTCCAGCGTGATTTTACACGATTTATTGCCCTTCGACGCGCTGTTCCAAAATACGGTACGTGGAGAGAGAGAGAGAGAGAGAGAGAGAGAGAGAGAGAGAGAGAGAGAGAGAGAGAGAGAGAGAGAGAGAGAGAGAGAGAGAGAGAGAGTCGGGAAACTGGTGGAAACTCAACTGAAAAGATGAGTTAAAGAAAATTAAACCAGAAAATAGAAATAGATTGTTTTTAAATAGAAGCATCGTAAAAAGAGAGAGAGAGAGAGAGAGAGAGAGAGAGAGAGAGAGAGAGAGAGAGAGAGAGAGAGAGAGAGAGAGAGAGAGAGAGAGAGAGAGAGAGAGAGAGAGAGAGTTGGATAAATAGGGAGTGGACGGTGAGCTGAAGGGTGCTGGCCAGACCGTGATAATGAGACTCGATCCATCATTGTTGCAGGAGGATCAATAGGCAGGAGGTGGCGAGCTGCCTCCTTCACCACCACCACCACTACCACCACCACTACTACTACTACCACTACTACCACTACTGCTACAACTATTTAGACTTACCGCCCACTCACCTGTCCTAGCCACTACCATTATTACTACTCCCAATATTACTGCTACTCAAACCAGCCACCCGCCCACCCTCGCCACTACTACCACCACTACTACTGCTACTACCATCAGTACTATCACCACCACTACTTTTCAGACTACTGTCATCATTACTACTACCACTAGCACACACTAGGCCGTTCTACCCACTGACCATTACTACTGTTACTACTACCACCACCACTACCACTAGCAACTCATCTTCCACAAACTCCTTCACTTTCCACCTTCCACTTCGTCCACTTTCCTTCATTCAGCGTGCACTCCATCGTGGTTTTCCTGCATTTTTTTTTTATCTTTTTATTTTTATTCCTCCATATGCTTGCCGCCCTCACCCTCCCTCCCTCCCTCCCTCCTTCCCTCCCTCATGCATATTTCACCCCCAGTCTCCACCTCCTTATCCACCTCCACCCATGCATCCACCGCCCACATTTTGCTTCTCCACCCACGAAGTGTTCTCATACCTCCCTCACAACCCGCCCAATATACCATCTTCCTCCTCCTCCTCCTCCTCCTCCTCCTCCTCCTCCTCCTCCTTCCTCTAGCCTCTTGCGACCTCACATCAAATATATTTTCTTTTCAAGGACAACATTCCCTCCATCACTCTCCCAGGCGTCCGTAATTACGATCTATTTATTATCATTCCTAAGGTTCACATATTTCCTTCCTTAAAATTGCCTTGATATTCCCTTGAAAATGACAAAGAAGAAGAGAGAGGAGAAGGAGGGAGGGAGAAAGAGAGAGAGGAGGATGGCGTGGAAAACAAGACATGAGAGAGAGAGAGAGAGAGAGAGAGAGAGAGAGAGAGAGAGAGAGAGAGAGAGAGAGAGAGAGAGAGAGAGAGAGAGAGAGAGTTATGAGGGAGTAAAATGAAGAATGATGAAATGGAAAGTACTGAATTTGTAAAGAAAAGGAAAGATGAGAGAGAGAGAGAGAGAGAGAGAGAGAGAGAGAGAGAGAGAGAGAGAGAGAGAGAGAGAGAGAGAGAGAGAGAGAGAGAGAGAGAGAGAGAGCGATTAAATATATAAAAGAAAATATACGAAACTGGATAAAAAAAAGTAAGGAATGAATGAAGGGAGGAAGGAGAGAAAAAAAAATGCATTCCTGAAAACTGAAAGAAAAAAAGAAAAAACGCAGGTAAGGAGAAAACATACTAGGGACAGACCATGAGGCACAGGGAAAAAGAGCAGCCTTGAGGTAAAGACAAAGCAGCAACACAGTGCTAAGTCCTCCCTTAAGCACCACACCTCACCTCAACGCAACACCAACACCGCTTCTGGCAACACTGAAAACCTCACCACCACCACCACCACCAGGACCACCACCACCACCTCCCAGCTCCACATAGCTCGTGTCCTCCCTCACCACTCGCCTCTTTTTTCATCTCATCCACCCTTCCACCCCTGCCTTATATCCCACACTCCCTTCCCTGGTCCCCTCTCGCGGCTCACACTCCTAAATGACCCAATTACCTGGCTATCTTGTTTGTTCAGTCCCCGTTGGCCTACCCGGCGAGGCAACTAGCGCCCCAGCCAGGCACAGCGGCAGATAAGAGCACTTCCTGATGCATGGAGTCTCTCTCACCCAGCCCTCAGCAGCGGCGGCGGGATAAATTTACACGTATTGGGTCTTACCACCGCAGAGTATAATCCCGAATGCATACTCCGCTGGGCAGTTTTCCTGACGCGGTACCTCGAGTCTTCCGGTCCTGGGTTCTTCTCGCGGAGACTTGGTTTTTTTTTTCTTTTTCTCTCTTTCGTCTTTTCAGGTGATTTTTTTTTTCTTTTTTTTTTTTGGTGAAGGGAAAAAAATGTAAGGAGGACGTATGGAAGGAAGGGAGAAGGGAGGGAGGAAAGGAAGTACGGTGATTAGTGTGTGTGTGTGTGTGTGTGTGTGTGTGTGTGTGTGTGTGTGTGTGTGTGTGTGTGTGTGTGTGTGTGTGTGTGTGTGTGTGTGTGTGTGTGTGTGTGTGTGTGTGTGTGTTGCGTGTTGTGTGTATGTGTGTGTGTGTGTGTGTGTGTGTGTGTGTGTGTGTGTGTGTGTGTGTGTGTGTGTGTGTGTGTGTGTGTGTGTGTGTGTGTGTGTGTGTGTGTGTGTGTGTGTGTGTGTGTGTGTGTGTGTGTGTGTGTGTGTGTGTGTGTGTGTGTATACGATTGGAATCTTAGTACATCTCTCTCTCTCTCTCTCTCTCTCTCTCTCTCTCTCTCTCTCTCTCTCTCTCTCTCTCTCTCTCTCTCTCTCTCTCTCTCTCTCTCTCTCTCTCTCTCTCTCTCTAGTAATCGTTTATTGACTGACATCTTAAAGTAACGAGGCAATGATTTTTAATAAAGCAAAATCAATGCAGATGTTAGAGACAGACGCAAGAACACTACAGTAATTCAAACAATACTTAATCTAATGAATAAATACACTTAATTCGAAGTTAAATAAGTAAAGAGAACGAGAATAATAACGGTAATGAAAATAAGTATAATTACAATGCTAATAATAATAATAATAATGGTAATAACTGCTATTTAATCACGCTTTCCTCCAGCAGCCGCGTCAGTAGTGGAGGAGGTCAAGCACACGCCCGGCTCAGTTCCGCAGGAGTAGAGACTTTGGCCGCGGCTGGAGAGGTCGACGAGGGGGACGTGCAAAGAGTCGCCTTCCATTTCCAGTATACATATGAATATACCGCCTGAATATATGTATACAGACAGGCGCATTTCTCCTCAAAGACTGGTCGCGTCATTACTTGAATGGGCGACTCTACCCTGCACCCCCCCCCACACTCCCTTCTTTTTCTCTCTCTCTATCTCCCTCTCCCCTGCCCCCATCCCACGACCCCCTACGGTTCAGGGGTTCGTAAAGCTTCTGGGTCTCCTCTCCGCCATACATCCCAACTGAAGCCAAAGTTAACAGAAATATTTCGTCCAAAGCCACAGTTCCTCTTGAAGTAGCCCAGTCCCCTCCTCTCCCCCTTCCCTTCCTCCCTCTTCTCTCCTTGTAATATATAAAACTTTTTTTTCTTATCTCTTTCTCTAGGCTGAGTTTACCTATACCAATCTCCTCCTCTTCTTCCTCCCCAACCTTCCTCCCCATCCTCTACTATGTATCTATCTGTTTACCTTCTGTCTATTACAACTCTTGTTTCTCTCACACTCATCTGTCCTCTTCCCCCGTCCACCTGTCCTTCTTGCCTGTCTCCCTGTCCTTCCCACCTGTTCCGTCTCTCCTCCACGTCTCTCAGGTAAGCTCCAGCCGCCCATTGGACTGACCTCTATGTATGTTTGCCCCGTGTGTTTGGTCAGTCGGTCTTAAGCTTCCTGGACACTGGGCTAAAGGGTCCACCTGTCCCTCACACCTTCCTCTTTCACCTCCGTCCCTCCTCACACCTTCCTTCTTCCCCTCCTACACTCAAACCACCACACTTTCTCCCTCTCCCTCTCCCTCCCTCTGCCTCCCTCTCCCTCTCTCTCTCTCTCTCTTCGCAGCACCGCCATGCCATCACCATCTCACCTTCACTCACCCTCATCGTCAACTCTCACCTTCCTCTCACTCACTTTACATCCTCCCTCCCTGACTCGCCATCGCCTCTGCATCACCACTATACAGCCTCTCCCTTCCTTCCTCTGTTCTCGTTTCTTCATTTTTTTTTTCCTTTTCTACCTTTTCTTCCCATTCTTTACTCCTGTGTTCATCTCCACGCATCTATATTCTTCATTCATTTTAGCTTTTTTTCTTTTTTTACCTTTCATTTCTATAATTTCCTTTTCCTCACCTTTATCCTACATTTCTATATACGAGTAGTTCTTATCTATTTCCTCTTTTCTACTTCTTCAGCTGCTTGATTCTTATCTTTTATTCGTCCTAATCTTTTTCCTTCATTCATTTTATCATCAAACCACTTTTTCCCCTTTCACATTTCAATTTTCTACCTATTTTCATCTTTATCACTCATTGTTTTACCTTTCCTTCTCCCTTTCCTTTTCTTCCCCTGCTATATTTTTTTACCCTTTGCCAATATTCCTACTTTTATCATGCATTTCCTGAAGTCCTTATTCTTTGCATCATTCCTTACTTCCTATTCCTCTTCTTTACTTCATTCCTTCTCTGTATCCTATCTTCCATACTTCCTACTCTTTATCCTTGTCGTCTTATCTTCTCATCAGCTCTCACTCCTGTACCTTCTCATCCCTTCACTCCAGCTCCCTTTTACATCCTCTTCCTGTATCGTGCCCGTACCCCTTCACTGTCCCGTCTCCTCCCAGGCATCCATCCATCCCTCTCTCTCTTTCTTTCTTTCACTCGCTACCCCTTCTTGCATTTCAAAACCTGCGGTAGATAAGAAGCATTTTAAAATTACGGTCCGATAGTTTTGTGACGTGACGAACCCAAGGTGGATGAGTCACGGCCGAGAGAGAGAGAGAGAGAGAGAGAGAGAGAGAGAGAGAGAGAGAGAGAGAGAGAGAGAGAGAGAGAGAGAGAGGCGAGGGGTGGAGAGGGGAGGCTGGAGAGGGGTGGGTGGAGAGGGAGGGAGACGGATGGAGACGGAGACAGACAGACACAGACAGACAGACAGACAGACAGACAGAAAGACAGACAAGTAAATACAAAGTGACAGACAGACAGACAGAAAAACAGGTTCACAGACAGACAAACTGACTGATTGGCTGAATAATAGAAAGGAAAACGCGCGCACACACACACATATACACACACACACATACACACATACACACATACACACACACACACACAAACACACACACACACACACAGATAGATCGGTAGACATAGACAGACAGACAATCACCACTACAACACCCACGCAACGCTCACCTGACTTTATTAGATGTTCACTCCATTCTCTCTCTCTCTCTCTCTCTCTCTCTCTCTCTCTCTCTCTCTCTCTCTCTCTCTCTCTCTCTCTCTCTCATCAACGATCGTCCTTATTGATTAATTTTAACGTAAAAATCAATCTCTCTCTCTCTCTCTCTCTCTCTCTCTCTCTCTCTCTCTCTCTCTCTCTCTCTCTCTCTCTCTCTCTCTCTCTCTCTCTCTCTCTCTCTCTCTCTCTCTCTCTCTCGTTCGTTCGTTCATTTTTAACTTGACCTATCTCAACTTTACAAACGTTGCACCATAAGAAGAACATCAAGCCTTTTCACTGCACTCCTCTCCCTCTCCCTCTCCCTCTCCTTCTCCCTCTCCCTCTCTCACCTTGCCTCTCTCCTGCCCTTGTGTTGCAAGCAAAGATCTTTAATCCTGAGTAGTGAGAGACGGGAGGACGGAGACATGGGAGGCAGAGAGGAGGAGGAGGAGGAGGAGGAGGAGGAGGAGGAGGAGGAGGAGGAGGAGAAGGAGGAGGCAGGAAGGACGAGAACGAAGAGGCGTGGGAGGAAGGAGAGGAGTAGGAGGAGGTGATGGTGTACGAGAGGAGGAGGAGGAGGTAAGGGGGGGAATAGAATGCAATCAATAATGACCCTCTTTGTGTGACCTACATTTTCCTCTTTTTTGTGTGTGTGTTTGTTTCTGCTTTCACTCAGTCCTACTTCTTTAGGTACACCTCACCTGGCCCTCACCTGCCGCTGCACCTACCCGTCCCGCCTGCACCCACCCCGCACCCTCCCAGGTACCGCCAGGTGGGTGGACTGCAACAGGATGTCCGGAAGCTTTAGAAACACAAGGATGACTGGGACAGGTCATGAGAGGGCGCCTGGAGAGATGGAATTCATCACCTGACTCTCTTCTACTGCCTAAGCTTCCTCCTCGACTCTCTTGGTGTGATTTTAACAGATGTCACTGTTACGTCATACGTGGCGTGTATGAATATTTCACCCTGAAGCTGTCAAAGGCCGAGAGAAAACGAGAGAATGGTCGGTGAATAATTTGTAATCCTCGGTAAAGATCTTAAAAGTGTGAAATATCAACAGTCAAGACGTCCACGAAACGAAAATTACGCGTCACAAGAACGTGTTATGTAAATGTAACTTGTATTGTTTTGTCAATGATCTAACTAATTAACTATCTCGGCAAGACAGCGAGATTACTCATGCAGCATAATCATACACGGTAACTCCTCCACTGACAACAGAACAACAAGACACAAAGTAGTAAGAAATGTCACTGCAGCCTCTGTCTCTCGCGCGCCCTCACAGTTTAACCCTCCCTGACAAGAATCGCCCACAATAACCAAGAACAAAGGCACTCCAAGCAGCTTATTGAGGCCTCCACCAGCCGCCGGGACGTAAACATTACCACGTGTGTGCTTGCTCCTCCTCGGCCCCTATTTTTCCCCACCGAGTGACGTCACGAGGGGCGTTCGAAGATGTGGAAACTTGGCTCGCGTCTACTAATGATTTTTTTTGCTCTCTCTCTCTCTCTCTCTCTCTCTCTCTCTCTCTCTCTCTCTCTCTCTCTCTCTCTCTCTCTCTCTCTCTCTCTCCAGTTGTGGTGGTGATTGTGGTGGAGGTATTTGTCAGGATCGCTGGATCAAAGTGTTGGGGAGGAAATGTGTGTGTTTAGTGGTGTTGTTGGTGGTGGTGGTGGCGGTGGTGGTGGTGGTGAAGTCTGGCCAAGTGACGAGTAGTATCTCTCAGAACGTCAGTTTGTTCGTCAGTCATCCTCTCTCTCTCTCTCTCTCTCTCTCTCTCTCTCTCTCTCTCTCTCTCTCTCTCTACACGTGGACCTATATCATTTGCTCAACCTTTTAGCCTAAGACCTCTTCCTTTGCCTCTTCCTCTTCCGTCACTACGATCTTCCTCCTCCTCCTCCTCCTCCTCCTCCTCCTCCTCCTACTACTACTACTACTACTACTACTACTACTACTACTATTACTTTCTCTCCTCCCTCAATTCCTTCCTCCCGCCTTTCCTCCATCCTTACGTCCCTCCTCCTCCCTCTTCCTCTCCTCAATCACATTCTTTTTCATCATATGTTATCCCATTCCAGCACCTTCTCCCACCCCCACTCTCCATCTCCTCCTCACCTCCTCCACACACACACACACACACACACACACACACACACACACACACACACACACACACACACACACACACACCTCCTGTACTGCCAACTAATTTTCGATGCCGCTGTATATCAAGAACTTAATCTCGCAAGAAATTAGACGCAACTCCCCGTAACCCACAGGAGCGAACTCTCGACGCTAACGAAGATCAACATTGGCGGGGCAAATCTTACGTTACCCACACGCCGCGTGAAATAAGACGAGAGGAGAGGGAAAGGAGAGGAACTGGAAAGGAGAGAGAGGGAAGAAAAAAAGAGAAGAGAAGCGACACCGAAAAGGAAGTACAAGAATTATACTAATTTATGCATAGCCATTCCGCGGGCAGGCAGGAGCTTAGGCGCAGACTGGGTTATTGATTTTCACCCCCCCTCATCACAGCCCCACTCCGTCTCTCTCTCTCTCTCTCTCTCTCTCTCTCTCTCTCTCTCTCTCTCTCTCTCTCTCTCTCTCTCTCTCTCTCTCTCTCTCTCTCTCTCCTCGTCACCCCGCAACCCCTCCCGTCTGCTCGCCTCCCAGGGTCTTATAAATACGTCCCCATCATGCTTAAACTTGGTGACTTTCCCTCTCTCAAAGTGTCGCCAGGACCCCGAGCACTCCCTCCCTCTCGCTCCCTCACTCCAGTCCTGTAGAATCCCCGACACCCACTATAAAATGGAGGAAAATCAGAAGCGCCTGGCGAGATGTAAATGAGGTCTTGGTTCAGACAGTGAAAATGGCGAAGACGTTGGCTAGCCCTCCCGCCCCGAGTCATGACGTCAGAGCGTCTTCACCAATGGGCGTGCGAGATGGAGGTGACGTCATGGCCACGTGATTGTTTTAGATGGTGTGCTGGGCCATTATGAAGATGAAATAGGATACAGCACTCTTCAGAAATGTATGTTTACGATGCGTGGCGCTCAGCAGGGTGTTGGGACGAGCGGTGTGAGTGTGAATAGAGTGAAGAGTGCCAGGGACAGGGGGATAAATTGGCACTACAGGTTGGCGTATAGGCTGGCTAGCGCTGTTTATGTTACGGGGTTGGGAAATAGATCATCGATTTTTCATAGAGATGCCATTTTCTAGTGACAGCCTAGAGCACTCCCCCGACCGGCCCGATCAATGCTCACTTAACCCCCGGTGTTGATAATGGTGCCTCCCTCATTACCACCACCACCACCACCACCACTACTAATACTACAAACTAATACTACTACTACTTATCACAACTGCTCCACTGCTTCTAACACTGATATCACCACTAATATATCACCGTGTGCACTCATCACTCATCACCGTCACTCTCATCACGGCTACTACTGCTACTCACAGCGTCTCCTCTGCTCCTAACACCACCATCACTTTCACGTGCACCTCTCACCACCCATCACTGTCACTGTACTGCTCACTGTTTCTCTCCTTACACCATCACCACTCTTGGTAATATTAATAGCCGAGTCATTATCTCTATTACGATCAACACCATCATTACCATCCCACTTCCACCACCACTACTATGTTATTCATTGCCATTAAAACTACAAGTACTCATCATAACCACTCTTATTCACTCAGTCACGACTACACTATTCCATTCATCATTATACATAGGACAGTATTCTTAATAAATAAATACAGAAAGGAAGAATTCAATCAAATGTAATGGACTCATAGTAATTATTTTTAAAGGCCACATAAATAATTAATCGGATTTTCATGTGTGTGTGTGTGTGTGTGTGTGTGTGTGGTGTGTGTGTGTTTATTCGCAGATGAACCAGAATATATGTTAAACTGTCACTTGAATCACAGAAACACCTTTAAAAAAATCTAAACATAAACTAGTGCATCTAAAATCAGTAAGAAGAAAATAATTAAAAAAAAAAAACAATGAGTATATAATGGAATGAAGACACTGTGAAAGGCTTAAGAACATCAACCATAAACCCATCACTAATACCATCACCACACTCAGGAATACAAACACACATACTAACCCCCTTTAACTGTTCAACTCTGAGCCACGCAGTCCAATCCGAAGCACCAATCGGGCTAATGAGAAAGCACTATCCTGAGCGTGAATTACTGCGACCCCTTCCTCAACGCAGTCTCGCGGAACCCAAGCCATCGTACATAACGGGGAGACATTATCGAACAGCAGCTCATTCATTCATTTCCCGTGCATTACTGGTTGTAAATATTGCTGCGTCATAATGAGACCTCTGCATACGCCGTGACAAACTGCGCGCTACTCTTAAACATGCACCGCCATTAATCTGTGCATCAACACATTACGTTTCACTGAACTTAATACTTTTTTTTTTATCCGTCTCTCATTCACTCTCTCTAATATTTATTGCCATCGAAAATCAAACATCGACACGCTTAGTAATTATGATGATTTCTCCCTCACTCATTTTCACTCCCTCTCATTCTGCGCGTGTTTATCATTTCCATTTGAGGTGCAAGTGATTTAAAGCGTCGTTAAGTAATTGTGTTGCTTGGTGGCGCGTCTCGGGCTTGCTTGTCTAGTGAGGAATGACCGCCGCTGTTTGCATTGCCTGATTTGTTATTGTTATTCTTCCTCTTCTTCCTGTGGCGGTATTTCTTTTGTTATTATTATCATTACTACTATTCCTGTTCTTATTATTGGTATTCATGTGTGTTATTATTATTCACGTTATTATCATTTTTGTCTATACTATTATTTTTCCTAGTAGTAGTAGTAGTAGTAGTAGTAGTAGTAGTAGTAGTAGTAGTAGTAGTAGTAGTAGTAGTAGTAGTAGTAGTAGTAGTAGTGATAACAACAACAACAACAGCAACAACAACAACAACTACAATAAGAACAATAAAAAGCAATAACAATAATAATAATAATAATAATCATAATAATAATAATAATAATAATAATAATAATAATAATAATAATAATAATAATAATAATATTATTATTATTATTATTATTATTATTATTATTATTATTATTATTATTATTATTTATTATTATTATTATTACTATTATTAACAACAACAACAACAACAACAACAACTGTCATCACCAACAACAACTATCACCACCACCACCATCATTACCACTAACAACAACAACAACAACAACAACAACAACAACAACAACAGCTGCTCCACCACCACCACCACCACCATCGACAACAAAAACCTTCACTTCACATTCACACCGATACTAATAACAATAAAGCCCATAACATCACTAATAAACTTGCCAACACAACTTCCTTCACCTGCCGATCGTTAATCACCTGCATGCATTCATCGATAATGAGTCAATCTAAACAGCGGCACACCTGTAGCAGAAGCAGTAGTAGTAGTAGTAGTAGTAGTAGTAGTAGTAGTAGTAGTAGTAGTAGTAGTAGTAGTAGTAGTAGTAGTAGTAGTAGCAGGTGAGTATGATAGAAGGAAAAAGTTTTATTTCATCTCCAAGTATATCTTACACTATGTTAGAAAAAAAAAATTAAGAACTATACTTATGAAATACACTACATACTACTATGATGTGGACCTTATAAGTCATAGAACAGCCTCAATCACTCCCGCTGAAAATAAGGTTAGTAATAAAAAGTAACAAAAGTAATAATAGCAGTAAGAGCACAATGAAGAAGTTACTGAAAGATTCACGGGGCAGGTGTTAATACTGAGTGTAATCCGTGATGATGGGAGTAAATGGCCACTGCCACTCATAAGCAGTGACACATTATTGGCGGTCACACTCCATTCCTCACCACGACTAAGAGTGATCGTGGTGACTCCCCCTCCTCTTATGAGTGCTCAGGTGGTGGTGGTGGTGGTGGTGGTGGCGGTGTGATTGGGTGCTGGAGTGTTGTGTGGTTCTGAAGTAGCACTAGCTGGGTTGTTTAGCTTAAAAGTAATGGTTATGTGAGTCATTCAATTTCTTTTTCTTTTCTTTTTTATTTGCCTGCTTCTGTATTCACTTTCCCATTCTCTCTCTCTCTCTCTCTGTGTGTGTGTGTGTGTGTGTGTGTGTGTGTGTGTGTGTGTGTGTGTGTGTGTGTGTGTGTGTGTGTGTGTGTGTAAACATCAACTCAAGGATGTGAATAAAAAAAAGAAATGTACAAATAACGAAACTCAAGTTGAGAGAGAGAGAGAGAGAGAGAGAGAGAGAGAGAGAGAGAGAGAGAGAGAGAGAGAGAGAGAGAGAGAGAGAGAGAGAGAGAGAGACTCCCCCTCTTCCTCATTAACATCATTCACAACCGGAAGAAGAAGAGGAGGAGGAGGAAGAAGAAGAAAAAAGAAGAAGAGGAAGAAGAAGAAGAAGAAGAAGAAGAAGAAGAAGAAGAAGAAGAAGAAGAAGAAGAAGAAGAAGAAGAAATAAAACACACATAACAGGTAACAAAAAACACTAACAATGTATACAGCGATGGTGATAATGGCAGTGATGACAGTAACCAAATCACACCATCACTTCACCATCCGTCAAGATAACGAATACAGTGACACCACCACTACCACCACCACCACCATCACCGTCACCACCGCCCTTAACCACGCGTGTCCCTAGACCAGTCACCCCTTTAAAAAACCCACATAAACATCAGAGAGAGAGGGAACCCATCTGTCGTAGTGCGGCCGGAGAGCTGCGCGGGGAGGTAAACAGGCGGGAAGAGGCGAGGAGAGGCGGGGAGGGACCGAGGGGAGAGAGACACGGCCACCTGGGTTTGCTTCACACCTCGTTAGCGCGGGAGTGTCTGGGCAAGCGAGGATGTACTGGCCGAGTGTTTGAGGTGCCAAGACCTGACATCAAACAGCGACGCCGACATCACTCACGGCCACCCGCTATCACGTATACACTCCCCATCCTCTCTCATCCTCCCCGGACTGTCTAGCGGCCTCTCTCTCCTCCCCAGCTCCTCCCCAAAATAAACTATTTGAAGCCACGTCAGTCTACGAACAAATTATTCCCGTTATGAAGTGCCATCAATCAGGGGGACGTTTAGATATGCATGTTTACGAGGGTGGGATTGTGGGCGGCGGGCGGTTCGGGCGGCGGGCGTCTCGGTGATCGATTCCCACCTCCCTAATGACTTCCCGGGACTCCCAGCTTGGATTTCAACAACACCAACACGTAAGCTTGAATTTGGTGGTTCATGTATTTAGCGCATGGGTTCAGCCTCTCCGCTTCTCCCTTGGGGCTCAGTTGGTGTTCCGTGGGCGGGGTGTCACGGGCGGGGCTGTAGGCGGGTGAGCGTGACTACTGGGTGGCTACAGTCAGGAACAGGCCCTGAGTGTGAATAGTTTAGCCGCGAAATTTACAGACACGCGAAGCATTCATTTACATATTTTCGGAAAATCATTAAAAGTTGTAGCTGTGGCCGCGAGTGGACAGTGAAGGGTGAGGGCGTGCGGAGCGTGGGGAGTGCGCGGTGGTGGCCGTCCTCCCACACCTCCCCCACCGCCCACACCTACACAGTTTACTGGCAAAAATCATAGAAATGCAGTTATGTATAAAGTTTGCCCATTTTGAGCCTCTATACCTTTACTTGATTGTATTTTCAACTTCCACCAAACATTTAGCAGCAAGAGGTAATCATGTTATCAATACACATCCTGCACGCACATCCGTCACCCTCCACACACCCACGCCCATACCGCCCCCTCACGCCCCCGCCACTCCCTCTACTCTTCCTCAAGCCACCCGCGCCACTCTTTCTCAGTGGAGTAGCTTTTAATTCAGTGACACATTACGTGGCTTGTCACCTGCACCACCTGTCATTACGTCACCTGCCACACGTCAACAGGATCTTTCTTCTTCTCTACTGGTGGAGGAATTTATCTTTTTTTTTATTATTCACCTCTATGTTACTAAAATTTCCTTTGCTTTTTATCATCCATCATTATCATTCGTGTTTCTTAGTTGCGTTTTCTATGATGCTTGAGGAGAATATGATAAGTAAAAGGTGTATTTTCTTGCACTTAGGAATATTTTTTTACTGCATATCTTTACTGTATATCTTTACAAAAAAATTAAAATTCCTCCCTTTTCAGAAATTCACATACGCTTTCTGTTTCTGATTTCTTTTCTTACTGTTTGTCAAGAAAATTAAACAAAACAAAATAAATGCGCATTTCTTTTTTTCACTTAAGAACGAAAAGGAGTGCTTTGTTTGTATCTTTAAAGACACACACGCACGCACACACACACACACACACACACACACACACACACACACACACACACACACACACACACACACACACACACACACACACACACACACACACACACACACACACACACACACACACACACACACACACACACACACACACACACACACACGTAGGTCATAATGACAGGCCATTGGGTACAGAACACTCACCTCCAATTAGTCCCATTCCTCCACCTGCCCTTCCCCTTCACCTGCACCTCCCTCCCTCCCTTCTCCTCTCCTCCCTTCCCCTCCCCCTCTTCTTCCTTCCCCTTCCCCCGTCATCCCCAAAACTTCGAAAACACTTCAGCCTCTCATAAAACTCGAGAGGAAACAAAAAAGTAAAGTTGTCTCCTTCTCTCTCTCTCTCTCTCTCTCTCTCTCTCTCTCTCTCTCTCTCTCTCTCTCTCTCTCTCTCTCTCTCTCTCTCTCTCTCTCTCTCTCTCTCTCTCTCTCTCCTCCTGACAATTTTCTCAAGAGTAGTTCAGAATTTAAAGAAATGAGGAATGTGAGAGAGAATGAGTTACCTGGACAGAGTGGAGGGAATGAGCCAATGTCTCTCTCTCTCTCTCTCTCTCTCTCTCTCTCTCTCTCTCTCTCTCTCTCTCTCTCTCTCTCTCTCTCTCTCTCTCTCTCTCTCTCTCTCTCTCTCTCTCACACACACCTGTTGCTGCACGGTCAGCGGCACTAACTTCCCTCTGCACTCGCCCATGGAAAGAGGAAAGAAGGAATGAAGGAAGGAGACATGGAGAAGTGAAGGAGGCAGGAAGGCAGGAGGCAGGGAGAGGGAAGATGAAAGGATTGAAAAAAAAATAAGACAGGAACGAGATAATATATAAAAAAAAAAATACATATATATGGCTTTTAATTATGCTGCAAATAACAGTGTGTACATATAAAAAAAATCCTACAGTTTATTTTATATCTAATTGCTGCGTATGATAAAGATATATAAAGCATAAACTCTAACTGAATAGTTTAATGGATACGCAATCAGTTGAGGTAGCGAAAACGACAGAAGAAAATGGTAAAGTAAGGAAATCATAAAAATAAGCTGAAATGTAATAGAGTCGATCATCAAGCATAGATAAAATAAGGAAAAAAAAAAAGAACGAGGAAGAGAAGAGGGCAAATAAGGAGAGTCAAAATAATCAAGCCTCATACATTACAAGACAAACTGCAGCACATATACATAACTAAAGGGAAATAAATATAACATGAAATTCACAGAGATAATTATTGATGTCATTTTTTTCTGACCCCTGCACTACATGTAATGAAGAAGAAAAAAACAAAAGCATTGACAGCAGCAGTAGTAATAGAAGTGCTGTTCAGATACCGTCCGTGTATAGCAATCACCCTCCCTCTCATCCCATCATCTGCTCCCTATCACCCAGCACCTAACACTCACCCACCCGTTACCTTACTCCCTTCACTTGCCTCGTGCCACACCTACCCCCATCACCTCCATCACCTATCACCTTCACCGGTCACCCATGCGACTAAACCCGACCAGCATTTCATATACTCTCCGTATCCAAACGCGGTGTGTCCCCTCAGCAACCAACCCCCGCAAGACTCCCAGTATTCACCGCGTGCCAACAAAGTCGGTCCGAGTGTGTCAGGCGATCACCCTTGAGTCTGCACGTTACCATAGTTACCCTTCAAAATGAGAAAAATTGCAAGTACCGAACACGGGAGCCGAGTAACCTACAACAAGGAGTAAGAGGGGTAAAAGAGGGGGTAGTGGAGGGGAAACGACAAACCCTTAAGATGGAAACACCGCCTCGGTCTGCTATTAAGCGACTATGGTCCTCGGACACACTATTAAATTTCCAATTAAGCCCAGAAAACTCCCAAGGCGATTTCACCCGTAAATTTGGAGGTTTTAGTGGGGAAGAAGAAGCCGAGTGGAGAATGCCGTAAGGTCGAGAGGCAAGGCTGCAGTGGAGGAAAGCTGGACCTTATTGCAGGGGCGCCTCGGAGCCTCCCCGCCCTCACCCTTGAGTTACTATAAAATGTTGATGTAAATTGTAAGAAGATTGTGGACGAGGTTCTGGAGACTTCAAGGAGAGGAGGAAGGGAAGGGAGGGAGGGAGGGTAGCAGGGAGAGAGAGAGGGAGAGAAGGGAGTGAAGTGAAAGTGGGGAGGAGGAGAGCGAGGAAATAAAAATGTGAAAATGTGTGGAATACTGCTATGTATACAAAGCACATGCGCGTGGCTTGACGGATAGGGATGTATAGATGTATGGATTGGAGGAGAAATACTTGCACTGATCTACACGGACAAGGGAGCCCCGCAAATCATAAAGTAAGCATAAGAGTACTACAGCTACTTGTATTTAGTTTATGTGTCAATTTTCAAACGCTCTCCTTAACTTCACTGGTATATGTGCGTATGTATGCATGTCTGTAAGTAAGTAAGTAAGTAAATAACTAAGCAAACAGAGTGGTTTGTTGATTAGTTGCTTGCTTGCTTGCTTGCTTGCTTGGTGAGAGGCAGGTAGGTAGGTAGATGGGTGAAAGGAAAGGAAAGGAAAGGAAAGGAAAGGAAAGGAAAGGAAAGGAAAGGAAAGGAAAGAAAAGAAAAGAAAAGGAAAGAAAGAAAGAAAGAAAGAAAGAAAGAAAGAAAGAAAGAAAGAAAGAAAGTAAGAAAGAAAGAAAAGAAGTAAGGAAGGAAGGAAGGAAGGAAGGAAGGAAGGAAGGAAGGAAGGAAGGAAGAAAAAAGAAAAAAGAAAAAAATTTTGAGAAAAAAAAGAAATCCTAAGAAATATATATATATATATATATATATATATATATATATATATATATATATATATATATATATATATATATATATATATATATATATATATATATATGTATATATAAAGTTATGCAGATACACAGATATACAAACAGACAGACAGATAAATAGATAGGTGAATAAATAAATAAACAAACAAGCAAACAAACAAAGAAATACATAAATACATACGAAATTATGTTTCCTACAAGGTGTATCATCTAAAACCTAACCTTTTTCTCCCTCAGGACATCATCTCCTTTCTAGCAAGCCTCACCTCCGCCACTGCAACACTTACGTGCGTCAAGTTACTGGTGGGACTTCCGACTCAAGTTTCCTCCTTCCCCTATGATAAGTTTCCCGCAGTGTTGGTTACCGTGTCTGGCCATTATAGAATTCCCCCTCCACGATCTGGAATCTTAGACACTTCACAGCATTTACCTTCCCTTTAACCGTCACTTTTTTTTTTTTTCTAAGTAGTATATGGAAGACTGCTTACTGTATAGAAATGAACACAAGAAAAATTAAGTCATCATGTCATATCATTGTTACCGTTTCTCGAAGACTGTTTAATCGTCAATGGTACACGGTATTTCTCTCTCTCTCTCTCTCTCTCTCTCTCTCTCTCTCTCTCTCTCTCTCTCTCTCTCTCTCTCTCTCTCTCTCTCTCTCTCTCTCTCTCAGAACCGATTTGGTCACGGAACATCACTGAAAAAGCAACAATATTTATATTTTCATGGAACCCTTTATTATCCTTAAAAGAAACATATATACATACAAATCTAAAAAAAAAAAAAAAGGGCTGTAGTCAATGAAATATTAATTTATATATTTCAAAATGTATAAAACCGTAACACACACAGTAAGGCAAGTGATACAAGACAGTGTTATGTATTTAATAGGGAAGGATATCTATCTATTTATATATTTACTTATTTATCTATTTATCTATCTTCCTTTCTATCTATCTATCTATCTCTATTTATCTATTCATCTATCTATTCATCTATCTGTCTATCGACCTATCTATTCACCTGTCTTTCTAGTTATCTCTCTATCTATCCATCAATCCATCTCTCTGTCTATTTATCAACCTATCTCTCTATTTAGCCATCTATCCATTTACCTATATATGTCTATCTATCCATCTATCTATATTATCTATCTATCTATTTACCTGTCTATATCTGTATGTGTGTGTGTGTGTGTTTGTATGTGTCCAGCAAGGAAGGCGCGGCAGGCAGGCAGGCAGGCAGGCGGGCGAGCGGCAGGCGGGCGGGCGGGCGGTAGGCGAGTCTTCGGAACGTGAATTCTCCTTTTCATTTTCCCGACGTGTAGCAAATATATGAATTTATTTTGGACGCGGGGGCCCTACACGCGGGATCCGGGGCGTAACAAAAGGCACTGCAATTTGGAAAAACGTCATAGAATTCCAACTGAGCACGGGCAGTGAGCGGAGGTATTTTCTGTGTTTCCAGGTGAGTATGGAAGGAAAAGAGGAACCGAGAGGAAGACGAGGAGGAGGAGGAGGAGGAGGAGGAGGAGGAGAAAAAGGAAGGGGAGGAGGAGGCTGACGACGAAGAGGACGAGGTGGAGGACGAGGTCAAGGGCATGGACGATGGAGTGAGGAAGAGGAAGAAAAAGAAGACCAATACAAAGGAATACAAAGGAAGTCCAAACAGCAACAGACCCTGAAGTCCTTACTAGGTTGTCTGAGTAACTATTTTACTCTAACTATTAGTGGAAGAGATAGGATAGTACAGAAGAAGGCTTTTTCCCCACACCCTCATCTCTCCAAAGCAGGAGGAGGAGAAGGAGGAGGAGGAGGAGGAGGAGGAGGACGAGGTGGAGGATGAGGTCAAAGGTATGGACGCTGACGTGAAAAAGAGGAAGAAAATAGGAGGAGGAGGAGGAGGAGGAGGAGGAGGAGGAGGAGGAGGAGGAGGAGGAGGAGGAGGAGGAGGAGGATTGGCGGGGGAAATGTATACATGGGTGGTGGGAAAATGCAGGACCGGGAAGCCATTAGCAGCAAAATGAGATCGGTCGCAAATTCAAATGGGATTCCGGAGTGGAAATTTTAACAAGATACGACCTGGACACGACGTCATTTGATTGACCATTAGTTAGGGCGTCTGAAAGGCGTAATCGGATGAGGGGGACAAGTACGGCCGGAGAGGGACAGGTGAGGGGGGTGGTGGGGAAAGGGCAGGAGGCAGGGAGGAAGTGAGGGGAGCAGAGGTGAGGAAAAAATGAAGGAGAGGTTTTTAAGAGAGAAAGCGTGGGTGATGGTGAGGTGAGGGAGTAGGTAAGGGAGGGGACAGATAAGGGGAACAGGTGAAGAGGACAATTAATATATGAAGGTGATGGGGGAGAGTGAGGGAGCAAATCGCCTCTCTCTCTCTTTCTCTCTCCCCTCACTGCCTCTTGCTCCCCTCCTTCTTACCCTCTTACTCTTAACGTGGCAGTGAAATGATCCTTGCGTACTTATTTCACCTTTTCCATTTCCTTTTCTCATCCCTCTCTTTCTTTATTCCTCATTCATCACAAATACCCATAGTTCTATATCCACAAATCATCCATTCATTAATACTAGCGTTCATTCACTGATATTTTCCGGATATCTCCCAATTCATGTCGTTATTCATTTAATTCCATCTTTATACATATCTCTCTCTATATATACAAATCTACAAATCTACACATTCATTCATTTATTCATTCATTCACTCATCGTTTATCTTTTTTTTCCCCAAAAACGTATTTCCACAAAAGCTTCCAATTTATGTAGTTATTAATTCCATCTCCCTTTTCATCAACATCCTCCGTCTCCTTCCTACAGTTCCTCCCTGCCTCGCTCTTTCCCATTCTTTCCCTATACCTCTCGGGACCGTAAAACTCACCTCCATCCCTACCTCTCCATTCCCCACCCCTCATCTCCTCATTATGCCCCCTCTCTTCCTCCCGTATCCCTCCCTCCATCTCTCCATCATCCCTCTATGCCCTCTCTCATCCTCCGGGCTCCTCCTCTCCTCTCCTCTCCCTACTCTTCTTTTTATCCCTCTGTAACAAAGGCGTGAGAAATTGTGCAGGTTCTCGGAAAGTGGCGTCATGGGCCTAATATGGAGAGGGACGGGAGGGTAGCCACCTATACCTGACCGACACGTACTGTGATCTTTTAACTTTATTTCTGCTTCCTTGCCAGCTGTGTTCAGGGGTTGGTCTCCGTCTATTTCAGAGTCTATTTCAAGAGGGGAAGTGATGGGAGTGGTTGCTGGTTTTGTTGATTTGGTTTGTGGGGTTAGGTTTGTGTGAGTGTGTGTGTGTGTGTGTGTGTGTGTGTGTGTGTGTGTGTGTGTGTGTGTGTGTGTGTGTGTGTGTGTGTGTGTGTGTGTGTGTGTGTGTGTGTGTGTGTGTGTGTGTGTGTGTGTGTGTGTGTGTGTGTGTGTGTGTGTGTGTGTGTGTGTGTGTGTGTGTGTGTGTGTGTGTGTGTGTGTGTGTGTGTGTGTGTGTGTGTGTGTGTGTGTAACAATAATAATAATAATGTGTGTGTGTGTGTTTTGCATCTCTTCCTGAAGTTTAGGAAGAGAAAAAAGCTTCGTTGGTAACAATAAGTCATCGTCATATTCATGTGCAAAAACAAACACTACTGAATTTCTAGTGTAAGCAAAATTTTACATACTGCATTAGGTGCTCTTGATAAATTCAGTAACGAAAATCTATTAATCTTCAAAGGCATTTTCATATGATTATTACGTCATGACGCATAAAATTATCAAAATCCCTTATCGCAAAATATAACATTAACTAAAATCAAGTCACTTAAGAATTACTACTACATGAACTGGAAAAGCACACATAACGGTCAAAGTACAAACATTACAAAGTTATTAGGTCTATACCACACCTGTTTCTAAGCACCATACAACCACTCTTTCTTCATCCACCCTCACTATTACCAGTATACAATGTGCTACATGAATACACTGAACGATAAAATTCAAAAGCCCCTTCAGTCGTCGTCGTACCAAACATCTACACTCATTCATCCATCAATCCCTAACATGTACAGATGATGAAAAATAAATAAATAGAATAAATAAATAAACATTAAAACCTTTCCAAGTTCTCCCTTTGCCATTTCTACGTCCCATACATCCACATTCCTTACCTCCTCCTGTCCTGGCAAGTCCCTGTGAGAAAATCAAAGACCTGAGTTGAGTAATCTTAGTGAAGAGAGAAAGAGAGGGAAAAAAAAAAAAGCAGCTAAGTGGGATCCCAGGCCTATCCCAGTTGCCTATTGACACATTATCACGGACGCTCGCAAGAATGGCAATCAAATAGAGGTTCTCACGCTATTGTGACTCACCAATCAGCGGGAGAGTTCCGTCCTCGCCGCAGAAAACTTCTTTGTTCGCCTATGTATATTTCCGAGAAAAGCCACGATTCGAGTGTATTGGGTATATCTGTTTTTTTTTCTTCTCTCCTCTCCGCTCCTTTCCGCTCCTCTCTCTCTCTCTCTCTTCTTCTTCTCTTATCTCCTTTTCCCTTCACCATTTTGTCTTTATTTTTTTTATTTCTTGCTGTACTGGTATTTTTTCTTGCTGCTGTTTTTGTGTGTGGTTTTAGTAATGTTGTCTTATTTAGTAGTAGTAGTAGTAGTAGTAGTAGTAGTAGTAGTAGTAGTAGTAGTAGTGGTGATGGTGGTAGTGGTAGTGGTGGTGGTAGTAGTAGTAGTAGTAGTAGTAGTAGTAGTAGTAGTAGTAGTAGTAGTAGTAGTAGTAGTAGTAGTAGTAGTAGTAGTAGTAGTAGTTGTTGTTGTTGTTGTTGTTCTTTTTCATGTTGTTGTTGTTGTTGTTGTTGCTGCTGTTGTTGTTGTTGTTGTTATTATTGTTATATCAGAACCGTCTAATATTATTTACATCACTGAATCATCTATTTATTTATTTATAGATTATATTTCACTGCTGTTTCTTGCTTGCAGTGAACGCGTAACAAGACGAGTGCAGCGAATAACAGTGAAACAAACAAGACAGAAGGGAATGAAGGCCAAGAGCGAGTAATGTTGGGGATAAAGAAGAGGGAGGTACGAGGAGGGGAGCTGGTGTACAGTACGCTACGGAGAGAAGGGAAGAGGGGACAGTACCATTAGCCATTAGCGGGCCTCGCAGATAATGGTGAATACAGGTATAGCCACCATCCCGCTATTCTGCATGAGTAACCTTTTCTCAGGGGGTTTAACTGACGGCTTTTCTCTCCCCCACCAAGTCCAGCGGCGCCCACCGATAGGCCACTGCAGGTAATGACTCCGAGGTGCCTCCGACGGCGTCACCACTGCTACCATTACTACTGTAGGGTGTTGAGTTACTTATATCTATACCGCTGCTGCCACTAATACTATTTCTCCATCACCACTGCCACTATTGCCACCACCACTACCACCATAGCCATCGCTGCTGCCATTGTTATTATTGTCTCCACCATCGCCTCTTTTGAGTGCACCGTTGATTCCACTGCCGTCACTACTGCTACTTCCACTACTATTGATGCTCCACCGCTGCCATAACCAGTGCCATAACCATTCACTACTACTACTACTACTACTACTACTTCTATCATTAATACTACCACTGCAACACCACACAATATAAACCATAAACAATACTACTTCCACTACAACCATCATACCACCACCACTATAACCACCATTTTTTCACTATCACCACCACCACCACCACCAACAACAACAGCACCAACACCACCGTCGCTCTCGCTTTCAGAAATCGATACGCCCAATATTCATTAACGACGGAGTCACGAGGATCCCGGCAGCAAATCATCGAGACTAAGAATAAGACGCTGCACGGGGCCGCAAGAGGGACGACCAATGCAGCGGCAGTTATAATAGGCGGCCAGTGAGACAAAAGGCACTTCCTCGCTCTTCGACTCAACATTCACACGTGTTCTCTCTCTAGGGAGTTCTCAAAGGGAGGGAGTTGTGATGAAAAGTGTATTGAAGTGATTTTTTGGTAATATATGAAGTTTATTGATGTTTATTTTTGGCGATTGGTTTTCTGTTTTCTCCTTCTTCTTCTTCTTCTTCTTCTTCTTCTTCTTCTTTTCTTAGTTGCGTGTTTCCCTCGACTTTCCCTCACATTTCGTGGTATTTTCTTCATTTTCTTTTTTTCTTTTTTAAATTTTGTCAGACTTTCTTTTCCTTGTTGTATTTTACTTCTCTCTCTCTCTCTCTCTCTCTCTCTCTCTCTCTCTCTCTCTCTCTCTCTCTCTCTCTCTCTCTCTCTCTCTCTCTTTCTCGATCTACATATTCATTCACATTTTTTTTTCTCCTCGCTTAATACTAATGCATTTTATTTTTTTGTAGATGATATTGCACACACAAAGAAATAAAATAAAATAAAAACCGACATCAAGACGGATAAACAACAACAACAACAACAACAACAACAACAACAACAACTACAACAACGACAACAACAACAACGACAACAACAACAACAACAACAACAACAACAACAACAACAACAACAATATTTCGTCTAAAAATATATCATAACCTTGAGTCCCTTTATAGTCATTCATATTAAAATCATCATCTCTTTTTGCTTTCATTCTTCAATATTTTTTTTCTTTTCTTTTTGCAGATTTCTCTTTCCATTTGCAAAGGAGACGAAGAGAAGACATGATGACGGAGGTGAAAGGACACAGGAGGAGGAGGAGGAGGAGGAGGAGGAGGAGGAGGAGGAGGAGGAGGAAGATATAAATGAAGGAGGTAGGGAGGGACGGAAGAATGGAGGGTGGGAGGGGTATGGAAGGGAAAAACAGGAGGAGGAGGAGGAGGAGGAGGAGGAGGAGGAGGAGGAGGAGAAGGAGGAGGAGGAGGCCTACCAATGTTTGTTCAGCGTCTCCTCCCTCCCGCCAGCCTACAATGGCAGGGCAACGAGGACAGGAGGAGGAGGAGGAGGAGGACGAGGAGGAAACAGAGGAGTACAAAGAGGAGGGATAGAAAAAAGGAAGAGGAGGAAGAGCAGGAAGAGGAGGAAGAGAAAGAGGACAAGGAAGAGGGAAGAGTAAGATGAAAACAAGAAAGAGAAAGAGGATGAGAAAGAAGAGAACGAGAGGAAAGAGGTAAAAATCTCTCCTATCTCTCACTTTTCCTTTTTTTTTTTCTCTCTCTCTCTCTCTCTCTCTCTCTCTCTCTCTCTCTCTCTCTCTCTCTCTCTCTCTCTCTCTCTCTCTCTCTCTCTCTTATCTTTTTCCTCACATCATTTTTCTCTACTTATATAGTTATTCTTCCTTCCTTTCTCCCTGCTTCTTGTTAATTGCTTCTCCTTCCTTCACTTATTCTCTCCCAATCTTTTCCTCTTATCTCTTTCTTCCTCCATCTTTAATCTTTTCACTCTTCTTTTCCTTTTCTCTTCTTTCCCTTTCTATCAAGGCTGTTCTATTTTCCTCTGTGTATTTTTATTATTTTTCTCTTTTTTTATTCATTCTTCTTGCCATCTGTTTTTACTAGGCATATCTACTCCTCTCTCTCTCTCTCTCTCTCTCTCTCTCTCTCTCTCTCTCTCTCTCTCTCTCTCTCTCTCTCTCTCTCTCTCTCTCTCTCTCTCTCTCTATCTATCTATCTATCTATCTATCTATCTATCTATCTATCTATCTATCTATCTATCTATCTGCTCATCTCCCCTGTTCTATTAATTTCGTCTTTCCTCGTCTCTCTTCTTTCTTCCCTTTTCTCTTCCTCTTCGCTATCTCCCTTCCTTTCCTTCTCCCACTCATTGCCCATCGCGGCTATAAAGGCTTCATCTACATTATTCCACCAGCCATAATGAACCATTTTCTCAATTTTTCTTCCTTTTTTACTCCTGCCAAACGAAAAATTCCCCACTCCTCCTCCTCCTCCTCCTCCTCCTCCTCCTCCTGAAGCAACACTCGCTCGGGGGGCCGCCGCGTGATGGCTCCTAATTACAACTTTCTTATCAAAATGCATGAAAAAGTTTCTCATCACTATGCAAATCAGACATCCATTCCTCGCGCCCAATTATACTCTGATGTTTGCAGGGGGAATTATGTTATTAAAATTATACAGGTGTCTTTTACGCTTTTTTCCACCTTTTTTTAATTATTACGGGAGGGAAAATATGAATAGACTTACGTATCAGTAGTCTTATTTACAGAATGCTACTTGTTATTAGTACTTAGCTTGGGGAGAGAGAGAGAGAGAGAGAGAGAGAGAGAGAGAGAGAGAGAGAGAGAGAGAGAGAGAGAGAGAGAGAGAGAGAGAGAGAGAGAGAGAGAGAGAGAGACTTTAGCATTCACAAGTTAAGGACGTCAGAGGAAGAGTAAAACATGATAAAGTAAATAGATCACTGATAAATTTGCGGATATCAAAATGCAGTAAACTAACCACTGACATAAAGTTAAGTATATATAAAGTAAAGGTCAGTAAACTAAAGAAAAATAAAGTTAATTTAATAAAGCTGAGCTAAAAACATAATGAACATTTATCACGTCGCAACAAAATAAACAAAAAAAAACAAAAGACGAAAGACCAGTAAATAAAAATCAGCGAAACAGCGCAAAAACTATGTCGGATCAGGGAGGTCACCCAGAGGCACTCCTGAAGAAGGGAAGAAAATCAGCCCTGAACCCGCGATCCTTGCTTCCCGGCTCAGACACCTCGTGGGGCGGATCGAAGCTCAAAGTGGCTGGAGGAAGGAGCAACAAGGGTCCTCTAGTGGCGAGTTAAATCCTGCAGGTTGAGGGAGGCTCTGGGAGGAAGGAGGCAGAGTTTGAGAGGCTGAAGCTTTGTGAGTAGAGGGAAGGCTGAGAGGCGGAGACAAGCTTAGGGACAGAAATGGAGGTCCTAGGGATGGGAGCGGAGGACCTGTGTGGAAGAAGGAAGCTCTGACGGGGCGAGGAAGGACGTGGATGGCTTATGGAGGGGAGAGAGAGAGAGAGAGAGAGAGAGAGAGAGAGAGAGAGAGAGAGAGAGAGAGAGAGAGAGTGTGTGGAAGAACGTGGGAGGCTAGCGCAAGAGAGGTGGCTTGTGAGCGGAGGATGGAATGGTTTGTATTGGCGTATGGAAGCAAGAAGTGCTCAAGGAAACAGAAAGAGAGTACGCAGAGTTGAAGAGCGAGAGATGATGCAGCAAATACGCAGGAATGTGGAAGTAGAAAGCGGTAGAGGAAAAAAGAAAGAGTATGCAAAGGTGAAGTGAAAGAGTGAACAACAAGTGCAGGTGGCCAAAGCTTGATAGAGAAGTGACGAATAGAAACAACGGAGACACGAAGACCACGAGTGAACGAAAGTGAGCAGAAACTTAGGGAATCATTGACGATATGGGATGGGAAACATTAAACACACCAGAGAATGTACGTCGTGTGCACGCCAGATTGGACGCAGTGAAACCAGATGGGTATATGAGGGACGGAGAGAAGCAGTAGGAGAGGGAAAGAAGCAGGGAAAACTGAGGAGCAGAAGAGAGGAGCAGGGCGGGAGGGAACGGCGTGGCCACAGTTGGAGACACGGCCCGAGGATCAACCATCGATCACCAGGGACACTTAAGATGCAAAACCTGATGAGATAAAGAGACACGTCGCCATGGTGACCCGCGTGAGGTGAGGACGCCGCCCCCCGACGGTCACGGGAGGAGAGGAACCGCCGAAGGACCAGCAGAAGGAACCGAAAAGACTGTTGGACTGCAGGAGGTCAAGGGAGGCACAGAACCAACAGGAAAATTACCGAACATCAGGAAATGGAATAAAGTAAGGATATGAAAAAAGGAGAATAACCCGTGGAGGACCAGCACAGGGGAACTAGAAGGAACAGAAAGGACAGTAGGAGAGAAAGAGACGGACAGTGGACATAGCCAACAAGCATCAGATAATGGGATGAAGTAAAAGAAAAGCATAAAAAAGAAAACAGAGGAACCCGTGAAGAAACAGCAGGGGGGCCTAAAAGGATTCTAAATGACTAAAGAAAATTAAGAGAGGCAATGAACTCACCACGAAATTATGGAACACTATAACAAGAAACCGTGTGGTGCAAAACATACCATTGTAAAATATTTAAAAAGCTGATAAGAAAGAGGAGATGACTGAAGATGCTATTTCAAAACTAGAAAACCTGAAGAAAGTTACTACTTGGAAAGAAAAATGAGCAAGAGAAAATTTGACCACGTGAGCAAGTTGTGATGAAGTGCCAAAGAAGGACAATAATAAACAATGAGGATTATATAATGAGATGAGGATGAGAAACAGTGACGATGAGGAATAGGTAATGAAAACTAGGCATGGTGAAATCGAGAGAGAGAGAGAGAGAGAGAGAGAGAGAGAGAGAGAGAGAGAGAGAGAGAGAGAGAGAGAGAGAGAGAGAGAGAGAGAGAGAGAGAGAGAGAGAGAGAGAGAGAGAGAGAGAGAGTGTGTGTGTAATAATAATAATAATAATAATAATGATAATAATAATAATAATAATAATAATAATAATAATAATAATAATAATAATAATAATAATAGTGTGTGTGTGTGTGTGTGTGTGTGTGTGTGTGTGTGTGTGTGTGTGTGTGTGTGTGTGTGTGTGTGTGTGTGTGTGTGTGTGTGTGTGTGTGTGTGTGTGTGTGTGTCAACTTACAGCACTCTGTTATGCAGTATTAGAGCTGACGGAGGTAAGGAAGGGCCTGAAACATGAATCTAATCTATCCTATCCTAACCTAACATAACCTAAACTAACAAAACCTA
>NC_087163.1:5907500-5977500 GCF_035594125.1 Scylla paramamosain
AAAGGCAGGAATTCCTGGAAGACCTCTCTCTGGGTGTATTTACGGTAGTCTACCATCATTCGTCTACGTTTTCTTTGGTTCTTTGGTCTTCGATGTCAAGGGGAACATTCAACAACTTGACGCGACAATACATTCACACACAAACAACTCCCTATCGTGCCCTTCTAACGCACCGCACCTTACTGCTGTACTGGAAACTAAAATAATAGGTTTACTCCAAGAAGTGATGGTAGTGGTGATAAGATACAGCTGGAGATTTAACTAGAACTAACCTCACACTTGAAAGAAATAAGTACAGAATGCTACGAATAAACAAATACAACCTTGATGATTAAATGTTGTTGGTTATTTCAGCATGGCAATTAACTGGGGAGGAAAACACAATCAGAGCACGTGGCGTCTGAAATGTAAATAGATGACGTCACCATGGCCTCGTCAGCTGTTGGTCAAGAAATGTTGTAACTTGTTCCATTAAAGCCTGCCCTCAGTCTGCCCTCCTGACCTTTACTTGAGCTACTTTCAAAATGGTTTTCACTCCCCTTATTTGCTTCTTTTTCTATCAGTTTACGTGAATGTCTTTTTAAACGATGCCCTTTGCAGCTGAAATACTGTAACTGAGCGTGAAGGCTGCCACTGACAACTACCAGTATTACTATGAACTATTATTACAGCTGACTCACATTATTGTTACTACTATTATTACCACTGCAGCGGCACTGGCCAAAACCTCCGCCACTGATACCATTGTTGCCGTCATAATGCCCGCCACTACCCACATTGCACCTAACGCCACTAGCATCCACACCCACCACCACCACTGCCAGCTTCACGCTAGCATGAGCCTATATCGGTCAATGGCACAGTGGGAGTCAGTCATATATACACGTATACAGAACATACATTCACGCATATACATACACAGCATATACACAAACACACACATACAGTAAATACTTCACGCCAATACCACTCTTGCCTTACTATACAGTACGTATAACGTGTTACCCGCAATAGCAACTCATAAGCCCCAGACTTTAACCCAAACACGAGCGTTGCGTGGCGCGTTGCTCTGTGCACTGCGTCAGGATTCGGGTCTGACTCACATCCGCCGCGCGCGCGTTTGTGTATGTGTGTGTGTGTGTGTGTGTGTGTACCTATAGACACATCATATATGGACAACACTTCACCCCCATCCACTCCCACCTTCTCCCATCCCTCCCAGCCTCCTCCAACCTGACAATTCCCGGATTTTAATAAGGCAGCGCGGCATTCACATCGTTCTGGGCGGATAAACAATGGTCCGGGTAGGTGACCACCAGGTGAGCGACCCACCTTACCTGGCCAGAAAAAGATGACCCTGGAACACCTTTCACCTTAAACACTAGGGAGTAATTATGGAACAATAACATTATATCAACAATAAAACAAAGGTGTTATTTCCTTTATTCTAACGGATGTAGATTAGAAACCATAACATGAACAGAACAAAGAGATGATGTTTGGATTTCACAGCAACAAGGATAACATTTGTATTTATTATCATTTATTTTTATTTATCACCTTTCTTTTCTCCCACTGTTCAGACACTAACCTGAATTATACGACCACTGTCTGCTCTTTGCCTCTCTCGTACATCACCTTACGCATGAACGGAAAGAGGACGAGACGAGACTACAGTGACATATATGGGAAGAGAGAGAGAGAGAGAGAGAGAGAGAGAGAGAGAGAGAGAGAGAGAGAGAGAGAGAGAGAGAGAGAGAGAGAGAGAGAGAGAGAGAGAAGTAATCAGGACTGAGCTAACATGTAGGGCAAACGTGGAAAGGAAAAGGAGGGATATGAACTAGGGTAGCATAAATGACGGGGGAGATGAAAAACGGAAGGGGTTAATAATGTTAGTTGGAGATAATATGTTAGGGAATGAGAGTGGTGGTGGTGGTGGTGGTGGTGGTGGTGGCGGTGGTGGTGCAAAGGTGAAGGAAGGAAGCCCTGCATGACCACAGTGTTCCTCGCCCTGCACTGTCCATCATACTCCCCTACGTCCCCCCCCATCCTCCTCCTCCTCCTCCTCCTCCTCTTACTCATCCTCCCCCTCTTCCTCCCCTAGTTTCAGCCAGCCTCATCTCCTTCTCCATCTCTTATTCCTAATCTTCTTCCCTCCCTGACCATACCGCCACACACACACACACACACACACACACACACTGCAAACAAAGGGTTCCATCACATGTAACATCATCACCACCATCAGCAATATCAGCCTCAATCCAGATCGCAATAATTGGCAGGTGAATAGCATTAACATAAGGAACCACCACCATCACCACCACCACCACTATCACCATCACCATCGCCATCACCACCATCATAAACACCATCCCTAACACCACTTTATTTACTGCTATAATTTCCATCAAAGGTGAAAAAAAAAATTAAGTAAATAAAAGTAAATTGAAATTGTATCATAAGACTCCAAGTAATGCAACTCACCGCCATCACCACCATTACCACCACCGCTACACACCATCACCAACGCCACCACCACCAGTTTCTTTAGCCTCAGTAGTAGTAGTAGTAGTAATAGTAGTAGTAGTAGTGGCAGTCTAATAAAAATTATCCCCATTACACTTTGTGAGGCTGGAAGAGAAGGAAGTGAGGGAGGGAGGAGGAAGGAAGGGAAGGAGGCAAGCAAGGAGGTAGGTAGAGATGGGGAGGAGGTGTTGAGGTCCATGGAAAAGAAGGACGGGGAGGGGAAAGGAGGCAAGGAGGCGAGAGAAGAGAGGGAGGGGGAATGTTGAGGTCCCGCTGGTTGGTCGTCCCTGGGTGGGTCGTCCCTCGGTGGGTGTGGGAGGGACGGAGGTCGGATTACTTGGAACTAATGGTTACGAACGACCTCACCTCAGTTGCAAGGGGGATCGTTAATTCGCTGGCACCCCAGACGCCCACTAATGACAGGTTGTTGGTGGTAATTACCTTAACACCGACAGGCAGCCCAGGCCCTCAAGTTTCCCTGGTCCTCCTTCGAGCTTTTCCTTCTTATACTGGAGGGCGAAGAGGCGAAGGGAAGGGAGTAAACGTGAGAAGAGAAGCAGAAGTTGAGTAAAAGAGATGTAGGAAAGAAGAAAAAGAGATGTAAGAGATGTGGAGCGAGGGCTGGAGGAAGAGAAGGGAGTGAGTGTGAGTGGAGGAACGAAAAATGCGAGGCAGAAAAAGAGAGAAGGTTGAAGGAGGATGGTGAGAGGGAGGGAGAGACGGAATTAGGAGTTAGTGAAGAAAAAGAATTGGAGCACAAATACGATGACATGGGGAAGAGGAAATAAAGAAAATGTGTTTACATCGGCGAGTCAAAAAAATCAAGGCCACACACCTGGTCGAAAGTCGTGGGTGAGGCAATTATTTTACCAGCCAAGAAAGCACGTTTATACTCCATTTATTTGCTTTTTTTTTTTTTTGGGGGGGGGCCTTTTTCTGAGCCTTAACACACATGATTACACCTAACAACCATATTCTTAAACACTTCTGCGCTGCACCTCCACTACTTTCAAAAGGCTCTAGTTGAAGTTACACGGGTTTTTAAGGCTGTTTTTTTTATGGTTCTAGAGACAGATTTACAAGATTTCTACGTCATGAACAGGGGGAATTACTCTTGAGAATCCCGCTAATCATCTTTGTAACCTTTGAAAATAGTCGTGCTGAGAGAACAAAGCGTTTTTAAAGACTGACTTAAGTGTAACGTTGATGCTTCGAAACTTAACAATGAACATTATCAAACGAGCAACAAGGAAATGAGATTAATCAGGTTGAAAGTAATCAGGTCCCTTGATTAGAAAAAAGATATCAAGTGTGGCTATAATCATGACCTACATATCATGATGCCTAACACTAATTAACCTTCACAACTTTATATCGCGTGCAAATATGGAACACTCACTTTTTTTTACAGACTCGGTATTCAAGTTCTTCATAGCTCTATAAAAGACTAAATAAGCAAATAAATAGATATATAAATAAATGCACCTTCAGTGGGCCTTTTATATGCCTTTTTTTTTGTTGCCCTTGCCCAGAACACCTCTTACGTAAAATAAATAAACAAAATAAGCTTACCACGTATAGCTATATCGTAACTCACTAAAATGCCTGATACCTGCCACTAATGAACTGTTTCATCTTACACTGCATACAAATATGTATCTTTCACTCCTTAACAATCAAAGGCTCTTTGTCTTGAAGATAAGCATGCATAAGGTGTGGCCGTAGCATGACCTATATATAAAAAGATACGATACCAGCCATTACTGAACTATTTAATCATATCCTGCATGTAAATATGTATCGTTCACTCCTTTACAGTCACTAGATTCAGGTGCAGGTCCCTCACAGCTCTTTGTCTCGTCACCGCTTGTTATTCAGGTCGTATTCTTCATGACCTACAAAACTCACGACAAAGGCCGCCAATAAAACACACGATCACTTTCTATAGTCATGTATATTCCCACTTTATTTACTTATGATTTAGAGATTCAATTTGCGAATCTCGTCTCTTTATGCTCTTCACCTTCGTGTGTGAGTGACAAGGAGAAACTCGCGCTTAAGGGGAGGAGGAGGAAGACGCGGCCGCAGAGTTACCTTGCCCTTACCGAGGCTTGTAATGTTTAGATGCGTCGCGGCAGAGGCAAAACAGTGATGTAGTAGATACGTCACTACGCGCCCTCCTGTGCATATTTAAGGGATGACCATGACCAGATTGTGTGTACCGGAGAGAACATGGCGAACAAGGATGTGTTTGTGTTTGTATAGATATAATGATTTCCTTCTGCCCCTTATCTTCTTCTTCCTCTTCCTCCTTCAGTGTATTATCTCTGCCTGTGATACAATGTTCCTCGTATGGCAGGAATAGTAATGAGATAAGGGTGATAGAAATGTATGATGCGACCGCTTTCCTGTGCTCTCTCTCTCTCTCTCTCTCTCTCTCTCTCTCTCTCTCTCTCTCTCTCTCTCTGGTAGGGTAGATGCGGTGCAGTTCCTCAGTCCTTCTCTCCCACCATCCCTTCGTCACTTCCTCCCACCCCTTCCACGGCGCTACCTAACCCCTTTCCCTTTCCTCTGTCCAGCCACCACCACACCACTGCTACCACAACTCTCTCTCTCTCTCTCTCTCTCTCTCTCTCTCTCTCTCTCTCTCTCTCTCTCTCCTGCCTTGTCCTCGCTTCACATCCTTTCACTTGCAGATAAAAATACTCCCATGTTGGTTATAAATGACCCGCTCGCCCTCTCGCAGCTGACGTTTGAGTAATCTTCGTCATATCGAGATAGGGTAAAGAAGTTGCCGAGTAGTGTTATAATCTCATTCATTAGTATTCACGTCTCAACTCAAGCAGTAACAAATGACAAAATATACATGAATGCCTAATGGAACACTTTGTTTTCACCTTCTATCTGCTTAAGTTCAGTCCAGAGTACACGCTGGTAACACGAAACCTTTCATAGTCTTTTTTCCCCGCATCCACAGGTAGAATTACGCTCCATCCGGGGCCCCCGCAGATCAGCTGTTCGTGGCCCTTGAGGAAGCATAAGAGCGAGTACGCCCTGTACCGAGCGTAACCTAAAGACCTCAATGCCAAGTTGTCTCTTATGCTCCGGAGTGGGTGAAAGTTGGTGCTGCGACCCATTCCACACATACACACATTTCGATTTGGCGCGAGGAGAGACAAGAGCAACACGCGGGAAGACAGTGCAGCTAGAGGATTTCAGTGGCGCTACCCTCATACAGTGGTGAGTGTTGGCCTGAGCAGCTAGTGAACAGGAACTAGTAGAGCCTCGCGCACTGCTCGTTGTGTCGCACCGCCGAGGGAGCGCCGAGGAGCCAACACTGTAGTGAGCGAGCCCTCCACTGCCCACTAATATTGATCACAGACTCCCTCGTGCACGTCCACTGGTACTCCGGGAAACAAAGGATAGTAAGGTTGGTCCGCGTGTGTGTGTCTCGTGCTGTGGGCAAGTTTGACCCACAACAAAGTGTTCCTCAGGGGGAGTGACGATTCCCTCCTGCATCACAGCCTACCAGTACCTCTGCACCTTTTGGCAGTCTCCCAAGGTTGCACTGACACCTATTCCATCAAGGACTCAATTTTTTTTTTTTCTTCACCGTAAACACGCAAATGAATGAGGTCGGGGATGCAACAAAGCAGTGCGCAAGATCATTAGAACGTTTAGTGAAAGTTTCATTATGTTACTAAATGAAGCTCCTCTTCTCCTCGCAGTGACAGTAGCGAAGGATGACGAACATGGCCCTTAAATCATTAGTAGGTCTTTGTGTTACGTAGTACAACTGAGGCTCCTCCCAACACTGCAACCCGTCACAAGGCCGAGCGACGGGAGTGGGAGAGTGCTTGCTGACTGTCGCTGCCTCTTGGTGACAGGATATGGTGATTAATGATATCTACCTCCTCAGTAACGAAGGAAACTGTTACGTGATTTATGTGATGTATCCTAAGGCCACAGGACGTTTGTTATGGGTGACATACGCGTGGCCCTGGCTCCTGGCGTCCTCCGGGGCTCCAGTTCCCGTGGCCCTGAGGTGCACAGGTGCCACACTTAACTACAATGATGCTGGGTGGCTGTGTGTGCCTTTAACTTGATGTTTTGTAACGGTATTTGCATCAAGGAAGGTCAAATGCGCCGAGTGTAGGGTGTGCTGTTCGAATACACCCACACCCTCCTCGTTTCCCAGAGGTATTCGTCATTTCCCATATTGTTTCGAACTACGCATGTAGTGTTTCCCGCCAAAATCAATAACGCCTTATGTAAAACATCGACGGAACATGTCCCACGTAATTCGTAAGACACACGCCTGCACGCCAACAAACACTAAGCCCCCCAGCAAGGAAGACGGATGTGATTTGTGGTGTGTGTAGGAGCGAGGGAGGTGATGTTGCCAGCGCACACACGTCACAAGGTCTGCCCTGCCCCGAGGTTGCGTCATCCACGGACCACAATACACAAAAGCAGGGAAATATCCTTGAGGTGAAAATAGCGTTTGGTGAAGCTCCTCCCTTTGATCAGGAGGCCTACGCAAGGGGGTATGGAAGGCGTGGGGGGAGGGAGACGATGATGGGCGTGTTGCAGGGCAGATGTATACAAGCCAAGGTCATTATTAAGGCCCCTCCCTCCTGCTTTCGAGTATGGGGTCAAGGAGGAGAGAGCTGGTTACGAAAGAGGTTTAATTAACCAGTCAGAACCAGTGGCTAGCCAAACAGACATACATGCCCAGAGAAGTGAGCGCTCAAGGTCAGGCCGCCCACAAGGCAGAGTGAACCTTGAGGAATGTTTCAAGGCTGTGAATGTCTCGCACAACCTTACCTATTCCTAAATTTCAGTCCCTCATTCCTTCCACCTCGAGAATTGCCGCCCAAACATCCCACTCTAGTAACAAAATACTCAACAACGACCATGAAGGCACAAGACGCTTAAAACTCCCTGACGAAAGGCATTTTGTTTGCTTTAACGGAGAAATTCCCTTCCACCTTGAGTCGCAAGGAAAGAAACTTAACGAATCCCGCCCTCGGGTCCTCCTGGAGGGTGGCGGGAGGGACACGCGCCGATGAGGCTGTAACTGCGCCACTGCTCTCCCACGTTCCCCAAGTCTGTCTCGCTACATTCCTTTTCAGTTCGTCATAATGTGAAGGCTTCAGGTTCGCCACACTCAAAACCATAAAACCGTAAAATTGCTAAAAATAATAAAAAGAAAAACTGTACACGACTTGCGCTCATGTTCTCACCACAAAGACTCCTTGAACTAAGCCTTACCTTCACCTCAAAACATTTTACTGTCAATAGAAAAATAGATCTAGAAAGACCCTGAGTTCACCTGGAATGAAAAAAAATCAAGCCAATCACACTCGTCTAAATATCATTCGATTATCGCGCGGCAGTCGGTCGACGCCCCAGGCATATCACATAACCTGGGGTGAAGTGTCGTCTGATCGGGGCCGGCGGGCATACCGTGGCGGTATGTTTCATACAGATAGATAACTCGTCTCGCCTTTCCCGCGCACTTGATTCCGTTGACAAGGGTCGTGGTTCTGGACGGGGACAATGAACGCAGTAAAAATAAATAAATGAATCTATAAGTAATAACAACAACAACAACAACAACAACAATAATAATAATAATGATGATGATAGAATAAATAAAATGAACGTGATAGAATAACAAAAAAAATAAATAAACTTGAAAGAACAAGTACATACATGATTAAGATAAAAAAGATATTGTAGCACAGAGGTCTGAGTTGTTATTAATGATACATTACACAGTCCTCGTTTGTTTGCATGCATATCTTAGCAGAATTTTCTCTCTCTCTCTCTCTCTCTCTCTCTCTCTCTCTCTCTCTCTCTCTCTCTCTCTCTCTCTCTCTCTCTCTCTCTCTCTCTCTCTCTCTCTCTCTCTCTCTCGTGGAATGAGCCACCCTGCCACTGACAATCTCCCATCTATCTACATACGCATACCAGACTAATATCCTTGGTGATTACAGATAAGCAGCTAAGACAAGACGTCATGCTTTGTTTATCTGTATAAATTCAAATTATTACAGTCAAGCATTATTTTAATATAAGCACAGCATTTATTCAAGGATGAAGTTTTTTATTGCTGATCCCGCCCCTTAGTGCAGCTTTCCAGCCAAGCGCCTCGCCGCCTCACGACTCAAAGCAAGAACACAGCCGATGACTCACTCTGACGCGTCCGTACATGACATGCAACTTCTTTTTTTTTTTTCCTGTTAAGTTCGACGAACGCACACCAGGTGATCTGGGTCCATTTGTTAGAATAATGGCAATGATACAACAATGAGGCTGACAAAGTGAAAATACTGGGGAATGATATCGGCCTCAACCTTCTTCCGTAACACCTGCCTTCACTCACAGCTGCCGCAACACGTGTGGGTCTGCGCAGCACACTTCGTCCGTGAGTTGCCGCTGTGTCAGGGCGAGCACCGCACAAAGACAAAGACGAATCACAGTGCCGCACACTCAGCCTTGATATACATTTGTTGACACGCATTATATTTTCATTATATAAACTTTCCAATATACATGTGTTCCAACTGGATACGTAGAAATGGTAGTCGTGGGGTGACTTTGTGAGTGAATGGGCGGTTCGTCGTCGCTAACGATATTCAGCGAAGGCATGAGTGACAAATAATGCTTTCATTTTGGTGTCACAGTAAGTTCAACATTCAAGACCGCAATTTAGTTATTAAAAAAAAAATATAATAAATAAAGGAAAGGAAAGAAAAGGAAAGATTTTACGAGTGAAAAATCAATTATTTCATTCTACCTTCTGGCCTGCTTCAGCAAACTGAGTCAGCGTGATAAATAATGCGATAAATACACTGTTTCAGCAACGGCATGAATGAACAAACCACAAAAGCCACAGTGACTGACATGAAAAAAAAAAAATGTGATTTAGTTGAGGTAATCTCTAGCTCAAGTGAAGGAGCGGGTGCTAGGGGCGAGAAGAGCGTTACGGAGTGTAGTACATTTAACCTGCACAAATGTTCATTTAGAAACACGCTTACAAAAACTTAAAAACCAGGTGGTGATAATGACGCATGTTCCACGTTGAGACACCCGTCTAGATAACTCATCACAAAGCCGCTTTCACACTCAAGATACCGATGATTATTCTTTGTAATGGTTAAAGAGTCTGGCCACGCTATCTCTGAGAATACGTGAACAGAAACAAGAGGCCAGGCGATCTCTCCTTTCTGCGCACTCGTGACAGATCTACGTAAGATTAAAAGAAGTAGAGTGTGTACTCATAAAGTAGCTTAGCAACCTAGGAGTGGTAAAAGAAAGCCAGACAGAAAGCTACAAGGAGGGTGAGATACGTTATGATGGAATGATCTGGAATGAATAGACAGGAAGCTGATAGTTGTGAGTGGAGAAGGTTGGGGTCATTGTCCAGCAGAGATATCAGAGATGATGATAATGATGATGACGGAAACAATTAACTTCTACTGAATAATAAACAATAATAAATCAAGTGACAAAATTCATGCCTTTATTTATTCTTTATTTTTCTTTTTACTTCTTTGTCTCTTTATCTATTAATAGAATCCTCCAGAACCTGTTCCGCCCACTCTCGACACCATACATGGCTTTCTGGACACATCAAGGCGGTGTTTGTGGCAATACCCAAGATACCAGTTAATCTCCAGACTCTTCCCCCATCCCCCCCCAGGTCACATCCGCCGCTCGCTATGTAGTGTTCCATGGGAAATCACTTCAAACTTTATCACGTGTATTACCGCTACCTGAGGTTCCTCTACGTGTAAAAATTTAAAATTTTTAACTTGGCAGTGCATTATTCTTCGTGATGCTACACAACTTCGCTATTCCTCCCTTTCATCTACTTTCATTAGGTTAATTAATTTATTTATATATTTATCTATTCATTCATTCATTACTTTCAAAGGGGATCTCAATACATTACAGTGTATACATTATACAGTGGATGAAAATTTGACGATAATTGTTCGTATGTTACTTAATATCAGTGAATATGACCATCAATCCACACTTCCAACACATATTTAAGATAGGTGGACTGATTGACCAATAGACTGACTCAGTGATAAGCACACGCGTATTTACTACTCGAATATATTATGATAATAAATATACTGACTGAGAAAATCTGATGGATTGATATGTTTACAATCAGTGGCAAATGTATGAGTAGACGCAGATATCTAAACAAGTACGGAATTAGGAAAGGTGATATTCTTGGAAAATAAATAAAATACGGAAAAGTGTCATTTACCTTGCTGCGGGAGTGGTGGTCGTGGTGGTGGTGGTGAAGGTGGAAGCTGGAGCACCACATTAGGGGCACCACATTAAGGGCACGGCGAGGATTCAGCCCACTGCCGTCAAGGTGTGGCTCGACAACTTAGTACATTCCCATGTGAAGTCCAAGTTTTGCCTTTGCACTCCTTTTACCTGAGGCTGTTAGATGAGAAAGAATACATTGTGTAACGACTTCAATTGTATTTCATTATTATTATTATTATTATTATTATTATTATTATTATTATTATTATTATTATTATTATTATTATGACCTTAACTATTACCTGAATATATAATGAATACTTATCGTTTCTAAATCATAGCTGTTCGAGTAGAGGAAATATAATATAGACGACTTGAAAAGTTTAGAAATTTGTTGTATATTATATTCTCCAAAATCATTCCTCATAAAACGAAATATTTACAGGTAGTGATGAACACGAAAACAATTATACGAGTACGTAATCTTTTTACATCAACATTTGCAAGTATTCAATTTAGCGTAGCCTTTCGTCAAAATATTCAAGTTTACGATAGAAATGACTTGAAAATATGCTAATAACAATATATATATATATATATATATATATATATATATATATATATATATATATATATATATATATATATATATATATATATATATATATATATATATATATATATATATATATATATATATATATATATATATATATATAAGACGGCAGGTAAACTCCACTCCTTAATTACCATGGAATTAATATTGCAACAGTTAAGCGGTAAGCAACAAACTAAGGTGATGAATGACTGAGTTTTGATGTGAATAAAAATAGTATAGTCCTGCCTTTCAAAATAGAGCCAAATTAAGACTCCTGTAATTAAAACTGCGTTATCTGCATTAACTAGTTTATCATGCTTTTCTTACTAGACATTCATTTTTTCTTTTTCTTTTTTTTAACTAGATCATAATTCTTATAGGCTATCTTATTTTTTTCTGGTCTATCAAACAATTCTTCTAGGCTATCAGATATCTTTTACTAGGTTATCAGTACCCTTCACTTGACTAAGAAGGCAATGAAAACATCTTGAATAGGCTATCACAAATTAACACAGATTACCACTAAAATGCTGTGATAGGCAGTGACTGAGCGTTGCCACACACCGGCGCAGAACACCCATCAGAGAGTCGAGCAGCGTCAAGCAATATGAATGATTCACTGAATACAGAATCCCTGAGGAGCGTTCTGTCCAACCAGCATAAACCTGCTCCAGCTCCACTTTTCTAGTCGACGGTCTGTTCAACTTATCAGTCGTTGGTACATTAATATTTTCTACCAGGTAATTTTCATTTGTTTTAGGTTAGCTACATTTGTATTACTATCCACATTTAAATTAGGCTATTCACATTAGTATTATCCATCCACATTTACTTAACGCTATGTACGTACATATACATCCACATACAGGTATCACATCTTACACGAGGCTATCCACATCGTCTATGCTATCCACGTTCTTACCAAACTAGACTATGGAAAACCTTACTAGACTATCTGCAACTTTGGTTACTAGACTCAATATCTTTACTAAACTATCCACATCCAGTCTAGGTTATCCACATCATTGCCAAAGTATCCCCATTCTTACCGAGTTATCCATATCTCACCTAGGCTAGCTGTATCCTTAACAAGCTATTCATATCCAGTTGTTACGTATTTTCAGCCATTTTATAAGACTGTCAGATGTTTATACGTTCATATATAATTAAACTCACCGCCGCATTGTTTCTTTTTTCCTGGTCGTCATGTCCACACACTCTGAACACATGCAGCCACACGCGCGCAGGCTACTTAACCACGTGACTGCCGCTAACTAGTTGCCGCCTGTGGTATCTATATATCAGACTAGATCTGTATCTCCTACCCATTCTTGTTAATTTGAAGAGACCCTTTGGAATTTTCAGTTAAGTAGGTTATTAATTTTTCTTTATTTTTTTTAATAACATTTTGTTACAATTATCTACCAAACTATATAAAGTTTCTCTACTCACATTAATTCATGCATTGTTAGGTTTGTTCCCGCCAGATGTAAGCGAGATTTGAATATGACACTGATGTGAGGTAGATGTCTTAGATTATCAGTCCGTGTGGGAGATGGAGATACCAAAGACTACTGATACAGCATTTAAGATGTGAGATGCACTGTATAAAACCTCAGAATGATGAAGCGTAGCACACATTTCACCTGCGCCTTAGAACAAGTTGAAGTGGTATCGACAGCAGTGCAGCCTGCCATGAAGAATACTTTTGAAATACAGCCAATTACTCATTTCAAATTATAAAAACTTACGATTTACAATTCCACTCCTTTTCAACCATGAATTTGCAGCGACTGGCTTGTGATAAGCATCAGTGGTGTTATACAACAGAAAAAAATAGCTGTTCAACTTTTTGTCAAAAAACTCTTGTATCTTAATCGTTTACATAATAAAAAAAAAAAAGTGTATAGTTTCATGTTATCAGAGGACACCAGTTGCTGGGGTCACTTGGGTCGCCGTGCGCGCATGTCTTGCAGCAGTCCTTCTTGAGTGCCTGACCCATCACGAGGCGGAGAGAATAGCAGCGCCTGGCATCGCTGAAAGGCTGGAGGGCTCCTGGACACCCAATTAGCGTGAAGGGACGAGGTATTGTGCTGGATTGTACTCAAGACTCGGAGGTAAACTTGCCAAGCAAACTTGTGACGTACGAGTAAACTAGTGCACGATTGTCCTCTCGTGCTGGCCGCCGGTCACTCGGGGCGCTCTGCCAGACTGCCTCCTCCTTCTCCGCTTCCGACAGCGTCACTGACTGCTTCGTAATTTAGCATCGTATTTCCTTTATCTTCGTTTAGCGTGGACCGGGCTCTGGGACTTGCTGACTCCTGCAATAAGAATCAAGACCGGTTGCTTCCTGGCAAGTCGTTCCTTCGTCCTGGCAAGGAGAGCCGCGCCCTCCGCCGTCTCAAGTGCTGCCTCGCTTTTGCACAAGCAAGAGCCTCCAGGATGATGTGATTTCATTTAGCAAACAGCCGGCGTGAGGCGGTGACAACAGACGCCGGCTATTGGTATGCTCAGGACGCCGGTGATCAGCAGGGAGCGGAAGATGTGCTGCTCTGCTCAGCACTCAGCACTGGGTCAGAGAACCATCAAACACGCCTTTGTTGTTCCCTCCTCCACCGCCAGCCACAAGGGATGAGAGGACGTGCTTGTCTAGGCGCGCAGCCCACCACCAAGCCTGAAGAGTTCCTCATTATATACGTATGACACTCAAAATACAAACCATTCATACAAATCCCAAGACATAGGAAAGAAAGCCAACCTTTAGAGCTGAAGATAAAGAGAGGGAACAGTGTGGGGTGCGAAGCAATGAGAGAGGGAGAGAAATATGTTGTGAATGTTGAGATGAGAAAATAATGATATACAAAGATAAGCAGTAAGTACGTACCTTGTAGAAGTGAAGGTCGAAAAGTAAGGCTGTGAAAAAAAAAAAAAAGGGTGTGAAAACTAAGAGAAACAGAAACCGGTGTATTTCACGAGACAGAGGACAGGCGCTAAAAGTATCTGAGTGGTGTGAAGGAAACACAATGGGCGAGGCTGCGAAGAGAGGGACATAATGACCTAAATTTGTACAAGAGCCGAGACGAGTAGTCTTGTGTAGAGGGAGGGAAAAATTAACGAGGAAGATGCTTTTAATGTAATATCTTGAGTACAGTGCTTAATATTTGTCGTACAACTTTACGTACAAAAAAAATACAGAAACATTTTCTTAACACATGACTATAATTACATATGACAACACATCCATTCACGAGCTTAATGTATGTTATTGTTCCCCAGACATGGCAGACAGGAGTGAGGCACAAGACTCGAGCAACATCGAGATCATTGAGTGTCGAGAGCCACACCTGGAGGCCTCACAGGACCTGGAGTTGCTGGCTCAGGAGATTGCAGAGGCAGCTGTCGAGGACGAAAGGAAGTCCAGAACACCTTCGCCTTCACCGCCACAGACGTTGCCTTCCTCAGAGTGTGAAACGGCGACGAGGGAAGACTCGTCTGAGGAGGAACAGGAAGAGGAGGAGGAGGAGGAGGACGACGACGACGACGAGGAAGGTCTTGACAAGTGTGAAGACGACTTGAGTCAGCTGGAAGAGGAAACGACCGACAATGCAAGGCCGAGCAGTCCTGTTGACGAAGCTTCCTGGGTACTGGTCGACGCCGCTGACGATGAAGCACGCAAGTCAGAGTTTCCGGAACAAAAGTTTAGTGTTTATAGAAAATTTCTGGCCCGTGGAGACCTGCGTCAGAAATTAGCAGACTTAGGATTCTTGAGTGACCCCACTGCGGAGGCCTCTGGCGACGACGGCCAGACGGAGCAGAGTCTTCAGAACCTGGTGATGTCCTGCTCCGAGTCCATGGTGATCTGTGACCTTCCTCAGGTATGCGCATGTGTGTGTGTGTGTGTGTGTGTGTGTTTAATTTACTTATACTGTAAAGAAAATAGTATACCATGCATATACGAGTAAATTAGGTATCTTCTTAAACATTATCCTACCATAACATTCAAGTATCGAGGACTGGCAGTACTGTAAGTGTGATGGATGTGTTGTGCTTCAGGAAGGCGAGGGCGAGGACAGCACCGGCCAAGTGTTCATCAAGGACGCCCTGGACGGGCCTGGGATGCCGAGCTGGAGAGGCAGCATCGCGGGCGCTACGGTGAGACACAGAAATGTTATGTAAGAGAGAGAGAGAGAGAGAGAGAGAGAGAGCTATTCATAAGACAATCATTCATAATAGTGTATTTATATGTTAAGTAGGGATGTGTTTATTAGTTAGTTTGTTTGTTTGTTTATTTGTTTGTGTGTTTGTATGTTGTTTTTAGCTAGCTATGAAGTAAATATATACGTAGGTTTTGGTAACCAGTATTCGCAATATCACCTTTAACCTACCCTGTGAATCTCTGTACATTTATTTACTGAGGAAAGAAAGGTATCAAGAGAGAGAGAGAGAGAGAGATGATCGCTTCTCTTGTTATAGGTGGAGGTGGAGGTGGAGCGCCGTGGTGGACTGATGGTAGCTGCCGTGACTGTGTGGCACCGTGACCTCCTCTCCGCCCTCAATTCCCTCAGAAGTCTCGTCTCCTCGGCAGGTAAGTCATGCCTCCCCGCTCATAGTACCGCCAGCAGAGGAGATCTTGTAGTGAGTCAGTATTGTATATTAAACAGAGTGAATATGAGTGTATTTGCATTAATCACAAGATATTACCAAGTCGAATAAATAAATCTTAATCACGATGCTTGTACGAGAAAATCAGATAAATATGATTAATATGAGTAAACAGAGAGAGAGAGAGAGAGAGAGAGAGAGAGAGAGAGAGAGAGAGTACAGATAAGCGGTATAAGGCAAGCTAAGAGTTGGGAACGTGAAATTAAATTAACCCACGACGGTAAAATCATGAAGTGGAAGCTGGTAAAGAAGAGCACTTAGGTGGAGAGGACGCGGAGGGTCTGGTGGAGAAGAGCGTGGGAAATAAAGGGGATGTGGGGCCTGGAAAAACTGAGAAGCTGGGGAAAACTAAAAACACAGGATACGGTTGATACTAAAGCTGTAAGATAGGGTAGATGATAAAGGAGAAAAAAGCTGGGAACGAAGGGAAGGTTGAGGATGAAGACTCCAGGGAGGAAGGGGACGAGAAGGGTGAGGGAAGGAAGAAGCCGCAGTGGGAGAGAGAGCCTATTTTTCCCCCCTGATAATTCACCTTCATTGTTGGGTAATCATGGGAGGGTAAACACTCCCTCTCGCTATGATCAGCTGGCAAATAGCTTCATTAGAATTTTAAACCGAGTGAAATTAGAGCAGGAGAATTAATCGTGTTTCAGGCCACCAGACACCTTCCCTGATTTTGAGCCCTCATTACCCCTTCCATAAAGGTGCTATTTCCTCCTCTACCTCGGTCGACTCTCGCAGCATTTTAGACCTATCGTTAGAGGGTCATAGGGACGAGTTTCCCCGCCGTGGACGCCTCAAAGCCCCCGTCCAATCAATTAAGGCCCGATATCGTCTCAAGTCGTGAGCAATTTGACGTAGCAAACATAATTTTTTGCCTCAATTGACAGTTGCATCATCATCGTTAGCGCCGGCAACACGAAACGCCAATCTGGGTGACGGAAATTAAAAACATGTCTAGCTGGAATTCAAAAGTCTAGTTTACATTCTACATCACTCGGTGTGGGAAGAATCGATTTTCGGGTCAGCTTCCAGAGAGGCGGTTGAGGTAACAGTGGTGGTGATGGTGGTGACAGTGATGGTGAAATGGTGGTGATGGTGGTGTTAGATGGTGAGAGTAAGGAAGGACAAGAAAACAAAGTTAGGTCTTGTTGGCAACTACATACCATTACATACAGTGCACCTTACACACACACACACACACACACACACACACACATTTAAACGGCACAAACTGATGGCAACACACATCTGGCACTTAGGGACCCTTGGCACCTTCTGGCACCCGTCACCACAGCGTCAGTGCGGCAGCAAATTGCGTCTTGTAAGGAGGAAGTGCGAGAGGAGAGGAGATGGGGAAGTAAGGGAGGAGAGAGGGCGGGAAAGTGTGAGAAAAAGGGGAACTGTACGAAAAGGAATTTTATGAAGAAAACTGAAGAGAAGGGAGATGATACTGGGAGAATGGGGATGTGGTTGTATAAGACTGATAAGAATAAGATATATGTGAGATTTTTGTTCAAAAGTCTTAAAGATAAATAAATGGTTAGGTACACACACACACACACACACACACACACACACACACACACACACACACACACACACATACATACATACATATAGGCATACATACATAACAGAGAGAGAGAGAGAGAGAGAGAGAGACAGAGACAGAGAGACTTAATCTTGCATTCGTACATTCCTACAAATTCCTACAAACAACACTTTAGACGTATACAAGTATTCAAGAGTTTTCGTCGTCTTCTTCACCTGTTTTTCCATACACTCATTCCTACTTGGGTGTCATAAGGCTTCTGCCAGGTGCAGCGTTACGTTGTTCTCTGCCATTGCACTCAAGTCATCCTGGGAACATGCAGATATGAACCTTGATATTTCTTCATATTTCCACATTGCTTTCATGTATTTTATTGTAACATGCAAAAGTAATATTTTGAGACCCGACATAGAAGAAATAAAGTAGGTTTGCTCAACGAACAGCATCCTCCATTGAAATGTTCTCTCACACGGCATCAAATTTCTGGTCATCTCTCCTGGCGAGGTGTGTGACGTCACTCCACCATCTCGAGTCAAGAAAACCAAAATATTTTTCGAACCTAAGCAAAGTTTGCCTTTTCATATCAGTAAATATTCCGTGAGTCGGACAACGCAGGGGCGCTGCTTGGAGATGGTCCTTCAGGAGGTATTGTCAGGCCAGCGAGGGAGCAAAGAACGCACCGACGGAGAATTAGTTTATGCTCAGTGGCTCTACAATCCTGGCTCGCCTCCTTGCTGATCTGTTGTGTGTGTTTATGCTCCCTGGTGAACGTGGGTCGCAGCGTGACATGCAGTGCTTGGTGTTCTCAGTGTCCTGTCCTCTTTCTCCGTGATCACCCGATTGTTTTGTTCCCCGCAGGCCTGGTGTCCTACGCAGATGTAGATGTGACCAGCCTGCTTGCCCGCGCCGCCTGAACACCCAGCCTCCTTACCCTACGTGTCCTGCTGGTCCTGACCTACCTACAACTCCATACATATGCAAAGTGTCACCTTCACGTCGAGGTTGTGACATCCTATCATCATCGTCGGCCAGTCGCTTTCCAGAGTGCCGAGCTCATGTCGCCACCACGCTTCAGACCCTCAAGCCGTGCTGGTGCCAGGGCCAGGGCAAGCATCTCCTGCTGGCACGCACTCCACCGTGGCAGTAAACTTCCCAAGTCGGTGCCAAATGTGCCTTTAATCATATCAAATCATCTCACTTTGCTTCAGAATACGATTACAGCTTTTCTTTCATGACATTAGGCGATATCCTGAAAAGAAATAGCATTACGGCTTAACTTTTCACTTCTCCGGTATTAGATTTAACACAAGACATTAAGAACTTCGTATCGCCAACGTCACTTTTCTGTCGGATGAATCACTTCCATGCATATCTTCTTCCAGTCGAATGAGACAAGTAACATCTTGACGTTCGTTTGTTGTCGTATATTCCGTTTTCTACCAGATAAGCGTTCCTTTTACGTACAAAGACTTAGACATATTTCTGTCTTTAAAATTCCTTATCACATTGTTTCCAAGTCACTCCCTGGAAGTACAAGTGTCTGCCTTGAGTGACCTGTGGCATTAAATGTATTATAAAACAGAAATAATCAGGTTTCAGCTTAGGTTGTAAGTCAGCATTTTCCTTGTTAATATCGTGTTACGCATCGCTGACTAGTAGTTCTTTCAACATATCTCGTGGCGGCCCCGACAGCCTGCGCAGTGCGAATAAGTCTGTCTGGTGACCGCGTCTTCCTCAGCTCAAGTTCCCTGGCCGCGCCGGGTCGCTGGTCAGCACCTCCACCAACATATCATTATGACGTCGCATCCCATCCGGAAGGGAACTGTATTTATTGTTCATAGTATTAGGCGATCTTTGTTATTGGCCATGTAAGGAAACTATACCCGTCGAGGGGTGGACAAGCGTCTCTGTGCCGTGTTCCCCCCGTGGCTTTGTCGACTTCGTGTGATCAGGTTATGATCCAAGACAAGTTAATGTACGTTATTAAGGAAGTCATATGATGAATCCAAATACTATTAATGTCGTTAGATCTAAGGTAGTAATTCGGAAAATAAATGATCATGCCCATTTGACGTGCACTTGCTCGGCATTTTGACAGAAGTGGGTGGACGAGACCTTCTGTACTCTTCTTACTTGCATGATAACTGTACTTACGCACGCTTACGTTGCACTCATAATGCGTGTAGCTACTTTCTGAGTAACTGAATCAAGTTTTTGCAAGAAAATGTTATATACTGTATAACAAACATAACAGCGTTTCTTCAATTTTTTCCTAGTAATTTTTCTAATGTTCACACGTTATTCGCAGATTAACGTACTCACTGTAAAAGAGTAGAACTGGAAGGTGAAAATATGTTTTAGAAATATAAAATAAAATAAAAATGCTTTCAAAATAAAATAGAAAAAAAAATACTTTTTCTTAATATAAAATAGAAAATAAAACATGACAATACTGTCAATATTAATATAGAACAAAAAATAAATGTCTTCTTTCAATACGAAATAGAAATAAGAATGGAGATTTTCTTTTTAGTAATCGATCAAGTAGATACAATCAGTCAGTGACGGAGGAGGTTGTCTAATCTATCACCCAGCCTCGTGATCCTCCTCGTCTATCGCAGCATCTTGACGCCTATCGATAACCCTGTGCTAATTGCGATCCTTGTCGACTTTATCAGTCACTGACACTACTGTACCATCATTGTGGATTTGTGTTAGTGCCTTGTTAGCTCCGAGCCTTCCTCATCCATGCCCAGGGTCACCCTCTGAGTCGCGTGTGCTGCTGCTCATTTTGACTTCGGGTTGCATGAAGCTGTCACCAAGGGACCACATTCTCAAACAGTTCGACGTCTTAGCTTCACTACTTTAGATTCTAGTGAAATTTTTTTTGAGATTCAGTGATTTTTCATGATTCTTGTGATAGCTTAGCAAAGATTTAGCTTCATCAATGGATAAAAACAAATGAGAATCCAACTTATCAACTTTGTGACCTTAAAAGACAGTTCCGATGAGAGAACCAAATGTTTCAAAATACGGGCCATCATCCTTCGTTATTATTATTCTTTCTTATTTTCAAAATCAAGATCAAATTGGTTCTCTCAGCAAACACACATCAGATTAATGCATGAGGCATTATGAGAAGATTTGGCACATAATGTGTAATACCTTCGCCTTGATATTATGTACACGCTGTTGTCTAATTGTACTTAAAATTTTTCCATTGTCGTCACGTCGTGTTGTCACAAACTTCATCAGTGTTAATCACTTATGCTTCTGGAGGTGACAGTGTGATAGTGAATCCATTGCTCATTCAATCAGAAGACAACAGTTTATCAAAGACATGTGTTACCTCGTCTTTCTTTCAAATATACGCGTAGATTTTGAATCTACAATTAGAAATTAAGGGTTTAATCGTATATGTGTGTTTTCGTCACATATGTCTGCGTTACTTTTAGCAGCCTCTCTCTCTCTCTCTCTCTCTCTCTCTCTCTCTCTCTCTCTCTCTCTCTCTCTCTCTCTCTCTTATCTTTTTGTCGCTGTATCTCGCCGCTTTCTTCCATTTTACCTCCTCTCGTAACCATTTTGCCTTTTGTCGTGGCATAATTTAATGTATTGTAAGTTGTAAAAAGCATAAAAATAATATATTTTACGTATGAATAAAAAATCTAAAACCCACTTTGGTTATTTATTTTCCAACTACACCACCATTCCTGGAATGTAGTATGAAATGTCAGAATGCTAACATTCCAGCAAACCACAAAACATTCCATCCAGTAACAGCGTGGCAGTGTGCAGGCCTGGCTACGAAAGGAGCAATAGCATTTTGCACCTCTATTCCACTTATCTTTCAAGTCCAGATATCAGCTGCCACATTCTCTTATTACTAGAACATCATTTTAACCTGCCTCGGAATCGGGCACAAGATCACGCTCAGAATCTTCTCCAAGTAGTGTATACTGATTTTATCCTCGGTAGTATGATGCAACATTACGAGCATTTTGCGTGTTTATGTAAGAATATGAGTTTGTAGTATATTCATGAAGCAGCTCATACCTAATTACGTAGCAATTATTAATCTCTCTCTCTCTCTCTCTCTCTCTCTCTCTCTCTCTCTCTCTCTCTCTCTCTCTCTCTCTCTCTCTCTCTCTCTCTCTCTTGTTTGTTAAAGTCATCCCCCCTATTCCATTGTGACTCATAAGCTAAGTAAGAGATATATGACACAAGGAAGATGAAAGCGATAACTGACTTTCACAGATTTGGTGTGACTGAGCGACATATATGTGTAACAATAATAAAGCACTAGCACAAGTGTAAAATTATCTGCTGAATGACAAGCTATCAGACTCTAAGAATCCTGCGATAACTGACTGACTTTCATAGATTTGGTGTAACTGAACGACATACAGTATATGTGCATAGTAATGAAGTACAACCACAAGTGTAAAGTGATCTGCTGGAATGACAAGCTATCAGACCCTACAGGAATCCTCCTTAAGGAGTATTACCAAATACTCTTTCCGTTCGTATAAGTCGTACATCAATTAAACACGTCATTTTTTTTTTACACGAAACCCGTTATTACATAAAAACTAAAATATGTCCCTTTGGAACAATTAATTTACCTCTAAAATTACAGACCATGCCGAGCTGAGTCTTGTGTCAACCAACCATTCCTGCCTCAGGCGCACACATGGCAATATCTTTAGCCTTGCATGCCTTTGAATGTATATTGTTCTAATTAATATAAATGTTTCATTAGTACTCGATGTTTATATCAATACATACAATAATTCTCATCCTCAGACGCCTTTCGTCCGTCATTTATTGATTGATAAATATTTGTGACGTCAAAAAGTTGTGCCAGCACAATATTGTGACCTTAGAAATATTACCTTTATCATATTCCTGTAGAAATCATGTATAATTTTTGGTAATATGGATACATAAAATTAAAATTTACTTTAATTATCGTAAGTTTTTTACATTAAAAATAGAAGAAGAGAAAAATATTAAAGGTTGAATTTGTAAACAGACTGCTAACACTGTAAATTGTTGACAGCAGCTAAGTCCGCTGCCCCTGAGGAGACAGTCCCTGCCTGGCTGTGTGATACCTACCGGAGGGAATAATGGTAAGGACGTGACAGATTATATTTCGAAAAGAAAATTGTCCGCTTCTCCGTCATTGTCACATATGTGTGCTTAGTGGCTGAGGAGAGAGGATACTCCAGCCTCCACCAATGGAGGAGGAGCAGCGAGACACATCGGCCTGGAGGTGGTATTTGGAATAAGGCGTTGCATAATATTGATGATACACTACATCAGTATTGTGTCTTGATCACATTTAGCTAGGTCGATGTCGTATTTCTTATGTATTCAACTGTTACGAAAATCTCACTTCTCCGGCTGCCTCTGTCATCACTGCTGCGTGACAGCAACCTTAGAGGAACAGTGAAGTGAGGAGTATTAGACACTGCTATTACTCTATTTTTTTTAGTGATTTCTCGTATATTCATCACATCTTTACCTGCTGTTGTGATGCCCTGTCTTAGGGCATCATGGAAAACTTACCAGAAGGCAGCACAAATTTACCATGAGATGCTTTTGCCAGGGATCAAAGCTGTCAGGACACTCAAAACCGAGCAAGACCTTCACAGAACTGATGAAGCCAAGATGATCACCAAGGTCCGAATAGATTTTTGTTCAGCCTATACTGTGTATTTCACTGAGATCAATTTATGGAGTTAAAAATTCCATCTGTCAAAACACTCTCATGTCCCCTCCCTGAGACTCAATTCTTTCCCTTCTCTGAGACTCCTGTTTGTTCCCACTGCTTCCTCTCTATGACTATTTAATTTTGTTAGCATGTGACCAAGTCTGCCCCAAAGGTCATGGGATGATCCACTCTTTGGAATTCCACTAGTATGATGCCTTGCTTAACAGCATTTATAGCCCTTTTTTTCTTATGTAAAATTTTTCAAGGATACATGAAATCTGATTTGAATGGAGTCATTCATGAGAATTATCTACAGCATGGCATCCTTTGCTTAAAACATGTGAAACATTATGAAAGGTAACATGCATTTGTCATTGGGCTTGATATTGAGCGCATTTAATTTTATATTGAGGTTCATGGATCTATCTATTTTTGTACCAGGCCAGCTGTTGCACACAGGGTAGCCCAGAAAAAAATGTGTGTTCATGGATATATGAATAGAACCAATATCTTACTGAATTACTTCTTCCTTTATTTTCAGAAGATTTTAGTTTTGTGATGGTTTCAAATTAAGTATGATTTTGATTTCAGGGTCTGCTTTCCCTCCTTAGAAAACTTAAGTCTGCTCCAGACCAGGAGTTGCGCCTTCTTCTGCTTGGTCTGGACAATGCAGGGAAAACAACATTGCTTAAGAAATTAGCTTCAGAGGACATAACTCAGACAACACCCACTCAGGGATTCAACATCAAGTCTGTCCAGTCTGATGGTTTCAAGCTGAACGTATGGGATATTGGTGGTCAGCGGAAAATTCGTCCCTATTGGAGGAATTATTTTGAGAATACTGATGTCTTGGTAAGTACTTGAGGCTCACTAGATTTTGCATTATGTGGGAGTTTAGCACCTTTTGTACAACATTGTACTCAGCTCAATAAAGGTTGGATTTTTATAACTACACTACATGTTGTAGCTAAGCATTCCAGTTTTGTATATGTTTACTGTTAATCCTTGCAGGTTGTGAATTTACAAGATCTGTAATTGCATAAATGGATAAAAGTATCCTAAAATTTGCACAACACAACGATTTATAGTTAAAGCAAATATCTTCAAGATTCCAACATACACAACATTTATTAGAACCCAAGATAAGTGTATTGGAGTGGAAGTCAAATTTATGAGAATGCCAGTCAGTCTAACTGAAATGTGAGTCTGGTTTATTAGAATATGAGGTAGGTTTACTGAAACTTAAAACTATCATTATGTAGATTAAGTTCATTGAAATAGAAGCCCAGTTTATCAAAACATAATTATGGTCTCTCAGAATGGAGTTCATGGCTTTTTTTTTTTTTTTTTTTTTAGAACCTGCACATTCCTGATTCCCTAGTCATTGAGGGCACAAGCCAGTGCAGTTTAATGCTAATCCCAGGCCTGGATAAACTAGGAGGTTTGCATCAGACATGAATACTTTGTTAAATCACCATGTAAATGTGATCCACTGTGACAACCCCAATTAGGGATAACCCAAAAGAAGCCATTAACCAAGCTCAAAAATTTGCCATGCTCAACAGGCTTTTGAACCTGTCATGGTGGGAGAAGGTTGGCAGCACTTGCTTTTCTGTGATCTTAAATGTATGTATGTAAAAATTCAGGTTTACAGTTTATTACAGTTTAATATTATCTAAAAGATGTAAAAGTAATATTAAGGTTCAGTAATATCTCCCTTCAATGTCTGTGTAGAAGTTGCATTCATCCAGATACTGCATATCTGATTAATATTTGCCATTTATCAGACTTCAGTATAGAAAATAGCATTTTACAGTTTTATGTATGTGTACAACCAATTCTAAGACACATTTCTTGTATGAGATTACTGTTTCAAAAACTTCCTTTTCCTTCCATCTTTCTCCAACATCTGCTCAAGGGCTCTTACTTGAATTTTTTCAAGATGTTTTTTTGTTTTTGTATGTGTGTGTTGGATGAAGCCATATAAAGTAGAATGTGAATGTCAAATAGTATAATTTAATATGGTAATACATTATAAAAAATTATTCTTAGCCAAAAAAAAAAAAAAAAAAAAAAAAAAAGAGGCAACAGGGGACTGAACAGCAGAGATGTGAACACACCCAAGGGTCAGGGGAAAAAGGAAAGAGTTGTGGTTGTGTAGTTGTATGGAACAACAATAGCAGATGAAGGAAATACCACTCAGTGAAAAAATTACTACAAATATGTTCTGCATATCTGCTGATAGTTAAAATAGGTAAATTTGTACATGATATGTATTGTGTATGCATTTCCATGTACAGTTCACATATCTGAACAGACACATTTATGTTTGGATATTGATGAGTCTGGTTATTAAACATCTGAATATTGGAAAGATTAACTGTAGTTTAGTTTGGGAGGCAAGGACAAAGGCTTTTCTACCATGTCCATCTTATATGGTGAGTGGTACATAGTGCTCAAATATGTATTCCTTCCTTCACTGCCTACCTCATTATGTTTTTTTTTTTTTTTTTTTTTTTTTTTGTGTGTGTGTGTGTGTGTGTGTGTGTTTATTTATTTGTATATAAATGAAATGAAAGGAACATTAATCAAACTTTCTGAGGCAATAAATAATCTACTGCTCAGAAATGTCCATTGGGCTGGGAAAAACTTATTAATCTATTGGATTCAACTGTTCTTCAAAGTAAATTCCTTCTGGTGCCATGTTCTTAGCCCAATAGGCCTTCTGCATGTAAGATTTAGACATATTCCTTCATATAAGACAATGTCCAATAATGACACTGACATTTTCAGATATATGTCATTGACAGTGGTGACCGAAAACGTTTTGAGGAAACAGGTCAAGAACTTGGAGAAATTCTTAGTGAAGAAAAGTTAGCTGGTAACTATTACTGTTTACATTTTAAGTGAAGAAATGTTACCTGGTAATTATTTTTGTTTTATCCTTTTGAATTTGTATTTTTTTCAATTTACTATTTATTTATTTTTTATTGAACCTAGAAACCAGGACATAAAATGCAACTCATTGGATTGAGATACTGGTGTCTCCTTATGTAAAGTGTCCATTTCTAACCCACAGATGTTTAGAACAATTTGGTGTGTGTAGACTGTGAATGTGAATAGCAGCTTGATATCTATTTGTACACTTGGTAATCAAGATGATATTCTTGTATAGATTGCTTTGATAATTATCAAATTTTTCTTCAGGTGTCCCTGTCTTGATATTTGCAAATAAGCAAGATCTCTTCAATGCTGCTCCAGCTTCTGAGATAGCTGAGGGCCTTCAGCTGCATACCATCCGGGACCGTACATGGCAGATTCAAGCCTGCTCAGCCACTTCTGGCGAGGGAGTCAAGGTGAGCACCCTATATTGTACACCAGCCCTTTCCCAGATTCATCACTGGCCAACAGTATAATTCTTTATTTCATAAACTTGTAAGTAATAGTGTACCTATATGTTGTTGTTAGATATTTTCTCAACTTTAAACTTATTAGAAGTGAACTAGATTTCAGTTTTATAAAGTCAAATGAACAAAATACCTACTATACCATTGGAAACTAATGAACTCATTATATACCACCTTTCTTTTCATTACATGTTATGAAATGTTATTCACTGTTTCTGTGACTAATGTTAATTGCCCAAAACTTCACAATAACTTTTACAGGCAAAAATATATATATTTTTTTACATAGAAAATAAAAACTATGGTGTGATAATTTTTTTTTAAGTTTGTTGTAGAATAAGTGAATCATAAGGATGGTATGGTGACAGCCCAGTGATAGAGTAGTAGTGTGGTACATTGTGGCAGTGTTTGGAGCAGGTGAATAAATAGTATTCTTATTCAGGCCACTGAAATAGTGCCCTGTGTTACGTTCATGAGTAGCCTCTAAGACTTGAATTTTTTCATGAAAGATCTGTTTAGCTGAGTCTGTTAGATCACAGCCATCCACCTTGTTTTCTGACTTCTCGGAATGATTAATTGATATTTCATGGATTTCATTTATTAATTTACTTTTCAGGAAATGAAAAGTGCCTTATTGCCAGTAATTTATGCATGAAAGGTATAGCTAAATAGCATTTTGTTGACTTAAGGGAATGAGGACGTTTTCTCTTTTGATTTCATTGCTATTGGTAGTAATGACCAATATATTAAAAAATTACTATTCCATGCTTAAAATTGTTTATTCATCATCAGTCTTTATTCTTCATTTATCATATATATTTTTTTTCAGGATGGACTTGACTGGGTTTGTAAAAATCTGAAGAAAAAGTAAACATCTAGTCAATAGGATGTTCACCGTACTATATTCCGTCCATTGCCTGTGTCATTCATAGAGGGAAGTTGTGTTTGTGGCTTCAGGCAGCATCAGGATCAAAGATAGTGCTAATATTCTGCAAGTCTTGATCAAATCAGAAAACATTCTAGTCACTTGTACTTTTTTGTTATTTATAGTTTTGAATAGCAATATTTCATTTGTTAACAGATTTTTCTTAAGGAACACTTAATACACTAACGAAAGCAAGTCTTGTTTATTCTCATCACATGTATTATTAATTGTTATTCATTAGCATGTACTGTGCCAGACACATATATGAGTAATATTAACTTTTGTTGTCAACTTTGAGTGTTAAATTCTTCAGAAAATGTGAAGCTCACCTCCCAGCCACACACTGAAGCTAGTTTGCAACCTTTCCTAGACATGATTTTTCTCATGAGGATTATGACATAATTGTGCTGGTATAGGATATCTTAATTTAGACTAAAGTGATTGATTTCTTCTAATTTTTTATCATTGTAAAAATGTTTTACAAGCTCTCTTCAATGTTGATACTGAAAGTTATCGTAAGCCTGACACTGCAGTACACTGAATCACAATTTATAAGGCAAGAATGCCTTCAGTTAAGTAGCATTGTGCATTTTCCTAATGCAGATATAGAAACCTACATACGGCAGCACCCAATACACACTGACTCAGCCATGAGTGCTCTGTTTTGCAAATAGAAGCTATAGTGATTAATATCTACCAGCAACGTCAGGCATCACCTACTGCTTACTTGCAGTGCTGGATACAGTTGATAGTGATCCACATTCACAACTATCTGCATAAAAATATGAAACTGGTCATTTAATGTCATCTGTTAGCACAAAACCACTGACATATGGTGTTTCCTCACATGCACAAATGACAGCAAAGGCTATCAATGTATACAAATGCCATGGAATTTCCAACCTTCTATACAGAGAAGTGTTAAATCCTGTCATGAGCCACTTACAGAATCAACAGTATGCATCACATACTAACTATGCATCCCACCACATTCATGTGAGATATTAGTATTCACTTGTAGAGCATGCAGTTAGTGTAACCACTGCTATAAAAGTCATTCAGGTTTGAGGCAATGTATACCATGGTCATACATAGTTGACTGCTGTCTAACCAGCAGGAAGCTGTTGTTGTGGATCCATGTTGTCAGTCAGTGGTGACACAATCAGCTACTGTCCCTGTTCATAAAGTGGTAGGCAACTGCTGGTGGCACTACTGCAGACCTTTTGTGGGAGATGGGTTGATGATGATGATGATAATGATGTTGATGATAGTGATAATTATTGTTATTAAGATTATATTTGTTTACTTTAATATGACATGCTGTGTAGACCATGCTGCTTACCATAAGAAAGCTATTAGATAATTTATTTATTATTTATCTTGTATTTTTAGTTTATGAATTATGTGTGATAGGACAGGGAATTCCCTCTTTTATTTCTGTGATGAGGCAAGGTGTTGTGTACATACCCTGCTTCAGCTACTCCTCTATAAAGGGGATATCAGACACATATAGAGTTTTCTCTCTCTCTCTCTCTCTCTCTCTCTCTCTCTCTCTCTCTCTCTCTCTCTCTCTCTCTCTCTCTCTCTCTCTCTCTCTCTCTCTCTCTCTCTCTCTCTCTCTCTCTCTCTCTCTCTCTCTCTCTCTCTCTCTCTCTCTCTCTCTCTCTCTCCCACATTGCTCACTCCATAACATTTTTTTTCTAGTCAGGATCAACATAGGAACTCAAATGCACACATGAACATATACATAATAGAGAGTAGAATGCTGTCTTTTCACTCACATAAGAATGAAAGTAATGATGATAGTGATATAAGTGGAATGATCATTTGAAGGGGAGATTATCTTGGTAGAGCTTTCATTGTTCTTTCTTATGAGCCACAACATCATAAGACAAAATATGAAAATATAATACCGTAATGCAAATACAGTAATATTTTCTTCTGTGCCCGTGGTTCACAAGCTGTCTTACATAACACTCTTTTTTTGCTTCTAACAAACTTGCATGCCCTCCAGAAAATATGCACACTATTGTCTGGCAGGTCAGAGTATTGTGACTAGTCAGTCAATAACATCAGTGTGGTTATTATTGTGGCCTGTATTAAACATGTAAGGACTGCTGAAATAATAGAAAATGGATTGGGATGACTGATAGAATTTTAGCATAGTTTGCTTGGGTGTAAAGACAGATACTTAAGCAAGTAAGTGACATTGTATATTGTATGTTCTGGTTACTGATTACTGTGAAAAATCCCACATGTAGCAGATGTTGATCTAGTTAAAATTATGCAGTGATTGTCCATTAGTTAATCATATTAACATCAGATATTCTCTCTCTCTCTCTCTCTCTCTCTCTCTCTCTCTCTCTCTCTCTCTCTCTCTCTCTCTCTCTCTCTCTCTCTCTCTCTCTCTCTCTCTCTCTCTCTCTCTCTCTCTCTCTCTCTCTCTCTCTCTCTCTCTCTCTCTCTCTCTCTCATATTTGTTGTTGTTTTTAATAATTTGTAATCCTTGCCCAACATTTACTACTTGGTAACATTTTTAGTCAGAGTTCATGCACAATCTCAAGATGCATACATTTATGAGTACAGACATAAGAGAGGGTGCAATGTTGGCCTACGCTTGTAGGAATAAAAGTAATGATAATGATGTAAATGGGGTAATGATGCATATTAATAGTGGTGGAATCTTATGACCAGCCATTGCAGGAGTAGTGTGAAACCGAAGGATACTTTCTTGTACAAAAGGCAAGAAGGGTTTAATTCTTTTGTTTTCAGTAGTTCACCCATTGGATTGGTGATGACATAATTTTTAGAATTTAGAATGTAATGATCAGATATCTTGAAGGCATGACCATTATTACTTATTACCTGACTTGACCAGTCTCAGGTCCTGCTCTATGTATAATTGCTGGTTGTGGTGTCTGAGATTCATGATATCAGTTTTAAAAGCTGTTACTCTTTCATTTAGGAAAATTTGTCAAATCCATTAACTCACCAGTAAAGCAACTTTTTTTTAGATTTCAAGTTTAAAAGCCGCCTATACTTCAGAGAATATACAACAATTAGCTCTCTTTGCTGGTAGTAGTAGTACATTTCTTATCTCAACAAATGTTCCAGGGACCATTCCCCATGATTTCATGCCGTCCACTATTTTCCTTCCATATCAGGCTTTGGTATTTGTAAGTGAGTTTTACATCGGTAGGTTGTCTAATTGTGTCACTGCACAGGCAAAATTCGTATCATTATGTAAATATGAATGTCAGTTATATCTTTGTTGTCATTAGCAATATTTAATTATCATATCACCATCAGCATGATCAGTCCCATTTCTCATATTTAGGTGGATTTCCAGATAAAAGTAAGTTGAAGGATGAAGAGATCAGACAAGCGATGGAACACACACACATTCCCACAAATATTGTGTCATCATTCATTATAACCAAATATGCCTGTAGACTTACAGGGCTCCAGTGTTAAGCATTGTGACTTTCTTTTCTTTCTTCATGTGAGGAAAAGAAGTCTGCAGCATCTTAAAGGCTTCGAATTTGGCTTACCCAAATCAGTTTGGATACGAGTACACTATACAAGTATGAATATAAGTGTTCATTGAGTATTAGTAAATATTCAGGTAACATATGTGCCTCTTTGCAGATCTCTGTTAACTTTGTTCTCAAAAGCAGTGCTACTTAACAGGATGTTATAAACTATGTAAAAATTTTGTTTTGGATTAAGGCATATATGGCTGCAAGTAATTACTTCCTGTCATTCAATATCTCCTCACCAATGTATCTTACTTTTACATTAAGGCTGTGTTATCAAGCAAATGTAGTATTACAAGTGTAACAGCTCAATGTGATAATGTTTCTGAATGTAGCAAAGGACTCATGTGCACCAAAGATAAAGGCTTTATTTTATAAATTAGATTGCTTGGATATAATTATAGCATGTCCCACACGTATATTACTTTACTTTCATCAGTTTTGCAAGTATCTTTCAGTAACCTCTCAGATACTGAAAAGACTGAAAAATGTTTTCTTTACATATACTCTACACTTATTATTTTTTTTCTTTCTTCTTATGTAACTTATATTTTGGAATGTACATATAACAGACTTCCTACAATATTTCATGTTCTGATCAACAGAAGGTTTGGTTTCAAATTTTTTAGGTATACATTTTGAGTTATTTATTTCTATTGTGTATTTTTTTCAAAACCAATGCACAAAGTAACAAGTGCCTGTATGTAGCACAACACTGTGCCTCAAAGCTCGTCGCATCAGATTTTATGCTATATTTTTATTTGTGTTCTTAAATGTAATCTGACATGTTTTAGGAATTTAGAGAAGAAATTGTAGAATTTATTGCCAATTGCATATTTCTCTCACTTAATCATTCTTTACCTTAGTAAGGACATGAGACACTAATTTTTTTATTGTTTCTCTCTTTTGTATTTTTTTTTTTTTTTTTTTTTTTTTTTTAAATAACATTTTACCACTCAGGATGCATCCTTGGTTGAAAAGTCAGACCATAGCAGAGAGATGACAGGGTCTATTTTGTGTTCATCATAAATGGTTTGGAATGATAGTACCATCACTTCACTTTCATTCCATTATAGTTGTAGTGAATGTCATGTTTTTGCCTAACATTCAGATTTGTTGCAGTTTTGGTACCTTTTTTTTTCTTTTTTTTTTTTCCTTTTTTTTTTCTTTTTATGAATTAGCCTGTAAATTTCTATTTGTCATTTGATATTTATGTTACTCCATATCAGTGAAACACTAGGTTGTTATGAATTACCAAGGAATTAAAAAAGATCATTTAACTTTAATTGTACATGGTGTAACTGGCAATATAATAGTTTTTATGATGAATTTGTGTCATTTCTGCATCCATGTTTGATCACCATTATGACATTATTTTTACAATATTAAGATTACATGGAGTGCACTTTGCTTAGTATTACATGGCTGAATCATAACCTTAACAACCACATATAAACTTATGCAGCAGACAAAAACTTGTGTTATCCACTGAAGTAATGTTACATGCATGGGGAAAGGAAATGGAATGACTGAGAATGAAATTCATTTAAAACCACTTACAAACTGTAGTTCAGTACAAAAAATTCCTTACAAAGGACAGCTGTAAAAAGAATATGGTTAAAGGTTTATAAATACATACTCAGTGATGTATTACCTATTTACAAATACACTTTAAAGAGTAATACTATCTTAGATAGATGAATGCCCTCACAGAATATGTACAACTGAAATACATTCCTGTTTGTGACAATGAACAGTTAAATGTGTGTGTGCACATGATGAGTTTTTTAATCATGTAGATCATATCAATCTACACTCAGAATTATGATATATACCCTGTTTGCCTCTCCATCACACTCACAACTCTATGTGCTCATATGCCTGGTTTGCCTCCTCTGGTGTAGGGTAAGTGCATCCCTCCGAGAACATTTCCTGGAAGAGTATTGATAACAGAATCAGCATGCGAATGTCTCTTTAGATTGTTTGAGACTATTACAAGGCAGATGTCAGCAAGAATTTCATGAAATGATTAAATACATCATGCAATGTGACCAGACAGTTAAGATAAAGCTTTGTTGCAACTGGTTCTTCACCACCAAGACTCTTATGAGGTTACTTTTCATTCAACAAAGTAAACATAATACAAAAACTATTGTTTCAGTAACTGCTCTGAAACTTAACTAACTGAATAAATTAGCTCAATGTGTGATGATAATGGCAGGTCAAGTAGGGAATGTCTCCTTACTGCTGCTACCTATCCCTGTAGTGCTCTCTCTCTCTCTCTCTCTCTCTCTCTCTCTCTCTCTCTCTCTCTCTTTGCAGGTCATTTCCACTTTACGCCATCATATGTGTGTGTGTGTGTGTGTGTGTGTGTGTGTGTGTGTATATATGTGTGTATATATATATATATATATATATATATATATATATATATATATATATATATATATATATATATATATATATATATATATATATATATGAAAGAAACGTATACAGGATCGCTACATGCCACCCTGCATCAAGACCTTGCTGTGCAGCACAGAGTCAGGTAGGCGTGGCGGGGCGTAACAACACCGCAATGACGCTACGGAGGTGATGCTGAAATATGACCAAGAAAAAAAAAAATCTTGCAGTTTTTTTTTAAACATCAAATGTTCCCTCTCAACATTACCTCACACGTGTCCACCTTGCCTGACGCTGCTTGTACAATTTTCATCAGCAAGGCTGAGTCGGCCTCCTCGAGGGCGGGTCTCGTGGCGAACACCAAGCTGTGAAGTAATGAAATTTTTTTTTTCTCACAATGCTAAAAGTGTCGACGCGGTTTTTATTGCACGAAGGGTCTACTTTTTCGGCACTAACACCAACCTGGCGGTGCGAGTTGCGGCAGCGGCCAGTGAGGTATGTTCCATAACTCTATTGATGCGGCACAGCACCAGAGGTAAACACGCCCTCTTGGCTCCTCTCGTCTTTTTGGCCACAGTCATTACTCCGTCACCAACCTCCTTCAGTGTTGCTCTCACAACAGCCTGAACAAGCTGCCAAACGAAAAAAAATAAATAAATGAAAAAAATAAAACGGGATACTGTAGGTGATAAATATATACTAGGCCTTATAGAAAAATAATTTACATAAATATCTTGTATTACTCTTGATAGTCTAAACCTTGTTACCATTGCTTATTATGCCTGAAATATGAACAATTTTTCCGTTAAAGAAATTGTTATGATTCTCGAAGCTCGAGTGAGGTGGCTGTAGACTTCGTATACAGGTAAATTCTAACCAACGCACCTCCTTTGACTGCAGGTCATGCACACTAGCCAGACCTGCCACCACCCATTCGCGAAGGCCTTGCAGATAGTTCCTCAGCGGCACGAGGAAGGCAGTGGGCTTGAATGGCAGATCCCATCCTCTGACCATCAGGCCCATCATGGGAGCCACGAGCTCAGGAAAGTTGTCCAGGGTGACTCCTCGCATGCCGTATGCAGAGAAGAGGGCTTGTGTCCTGGGCACGGCGGCCTCGTACAGCCGCTGCTGGACCTCACTGGAGGCCAACAATATGACCAGGTCTGCTAAGGCAGGGGTGATTGACTGACCAAGGCCATCTCGATACTCCTCTCTTTGTAAACTTTCAAACAAGTCCGTCCAAGTTGCGTGAGCCAAATTTCTCTTCAACGTGACCATTAGATTGTCCAGATCATTTTTACTAATAAAATCTGAGCCACTCATAGCCACAAGACGAGGCAGTAACTCAGTCAAATCCCCTACACCTGACATTTTCTTGTTCAGGAAAGCCTTGGTGAAGAGAATGGCGTCCTTTATCTTCCTGTTGCACTGCTTGTCTGTGTGCATGGAGAGAAGAATTGATTCCACCAAATCAATAAGGTGTTTGGGTTTGCTGTCTCTTTTGGACGACGCTGTGGATTGATCCCGATCCTTCTGCGAGTCTATCTTTTCCTTGGGAGGCTTTTGCGCAATGGGTTTAGCAGTTTCCTGCTTGATTTCCTCTGTCTTCGGGGTATTTTTCTTCTTATTTGAAGTCAGAAGACTGCTTGCTGTCTCTAAGAGCGAATTGATGTCGATGTCATTGTCTTCTGCTAATTTCCCAGCCAGATTCGCCAGTGTGCCGAGATCAGGTTTTGTCGCCATAGCAGGACTTTCTTTTGTGCTTTTTTCCTTCTTGCCTCTGTTAGATTTATTCGATTTGCCGGTGTTCATGAACATGGACGCCATGGTCATCATAGAGGCGAGATCCATCCTTTGGTCACCTCCACCCCCAAGTAGGGCTCCCACTCCGCCAAGGAGAGCACCCATTTGCTTCTGCGTGTCTTTCCCATCTTCACCTCCCAGAATGTTGCCAATGAGAGGCCCGAGGCCATCACCGGCCTGGGAACCAAGAGCAGCCAGTAGCGGAGCAGCCTGGGAAAGCATGTCTCCGCTCAGCAAGGGCGACAACACCTCCAGTACTGCATCAGCATCCAGATCAATCTTATTCTCACGCAACAGTGACGTTATTAAAGGTCTGAAGAGTCGCAGAGGTGCGTCTGCTTTTCCTTTCTTGGGCTTTCCTCCAGTCTTAGGTTTGGTCCTTGAAGTCTGCTCTGTGTTAGTGTCTGTCGTCTCCACGCTGGTGCCCGCAGATGTGGAGTTTAGAAATCGTGACACAAGAGACATCACATCTAAGTTATCAAGAGCGCCATAGATGAGGTCCCGTAAGTTGTTTTCACTTTTTCCCATTACTGAGTTCATGAATGCCGTCAGATCCACGCCATATCTCGAAGCGGTGGGCTGCAGAAGATCCACTAATTGGCCCATGGGCATCTCCGCCAGGCTGTTTCCGAATTCATCTTTTTTGAACAACTTGTCCCATGCGAGGGGTAAGGTTGCGAGGTCCAAGCCTCCAAAGAAGTCGCTGTAATCTTTAATTACGTCTTGGAGTTCCGGAGGGAGGCGCCCCTGCAGCCGAGTCCAAAAATCTGAGAGAAGCGCTCCAGTGTCTTTCTGAACGGCACCCAGCATGATGCCCTCCATCAGCAGGCGACCCATGTGCTGGCCGGTCTGGGAGTGAAGGATTACCATCAAGTCACCTACAGTTTTGATAGACATCGTCGAATTGCCTACAACATTTAGAAATTCTTCCTGGACCTCCTGTAGACGAGAGGTGTCGCTCTTGCCACCTGTGTTTGCTTGGGTGGAGGCGAGGGTCACCTCTACGGCCGTGGCCGCCACCACCACCGCCACAACCATCCACAAATGAAGAATGTTTCTCCCGAGCATTATGCTTTCAGAATAGTTATGTTCGTTGGCTGTTGTAACACTCCACACAATAAGTACTGTCAACTGTGACTGTTAGCGGATCTACTCTGTATAAAATGGAACCTGAGTCACGCAAGCATAGTCCACGTCAGCAAAGCGTCTCCTCACACACCCGCACGAGTCACCACTGCACGCCACAAGCAGCACTGGCAGATGGTCAGTGACGCATCATCAAAAGAAACTCGTGTAACACAGTCTAGGCAGCACCGTGGTTTCGTCGCGGCGTTCCTTGTTGGACTGGCGTGTAGTAAACCGCTAAACCCGGCCAGCTGATTTGCTCCTCACCTCCCACCCTGCCTCCCCTATGTCCCGTTAAAATCTCTTTCAGTATCGTCTACTGAAATCGCACCATAAAATCTAATAAATTAAAGTTATTACTATTTAGGAAACAGAGAGGTATCGAGACATAATTGATTGTTATAGCTTACAACATAACCATTTCCTGTACAAGTAAGAATAATGAACAGCGAAGAAATATGAAACACAGCAATACTTTCTAGGAAGAATTCACCTCCCAGGAACAGTCGTTGACCCGCCGTCGGAGCCTCAAGACAGGTAGGAGAGCCGCCCACTCACCGAGCATCACACATCCATCCACACACCTCACGCTGGCTCAAACTATGGAAAACAACATTTGGAAGAAGACATAACATCCGCTAGTGAGTTGTCGAGAGCAAAAATTTACACCAAAATAAAAGCTTAAGGAAGTATGAGTTTATTATAAGCGCACGAGGAATTATAAGGCATGCAACGCTTACTGAGTGGCCAAAGGATAACTCAGCCTTGGCATTGGAATCTCCCGTTATTTTTGTAGCAGGAGGAGGAGCGTCTGCGGCACCTGCTATCCACCACCCCAAACCCTCCTTTCCTTCATGACTCCCAATGTTAAAGTTGCTAACCAGAAACACTGCCAGGGATACAAGAAAACACAGGAAGCGATGAATAAGTGTGTGCAAACCAAGATAAAGACCGGAAGGAAGGTATCTTTTACCTCACGTGCCTTCAAAGAACTGTGGCTGGAACATTCAGATTCAGTAAGGACATTCTCATTCAGCCCAGGAGAGGGACATGCCGCTAAAAGGCTCGGTAAGGCTGTGGCGGGTCTACGAATAAAGATGATAGACGTGAGCAGTTTGACTTTCTTGACTGTCTTGTTGTTGGTGTGTGTGTGTATGTGCGTAAAAGCGACGGTAAAAAAGGCATGACTTAACCATCATGCACACCTCTCGCTGCACACACACACACACACAAACACACACACACACACACACACACATACACACACACAGTAAATCAGACAACGGAAATCCTACTCACTGTCACAGAGATATGGAAGTGGCGTGTTTCCGAGAAGAGACAAGGCGCTCATCATGAACTTATGAATATAGAATGTCTTAGTATTGTCGTGTACCAGACTATCTGACTTGCAAACAGTGACATATCCAGGTGATATACAGTACATTCTCTGCTGCTCAGTTAACACATCTACATCATCACAGAAATCAAATTCGCATACTTTTCCAAACTCAATATGTCTACTACTAATTCAGTATGCTGTTGTTGTTAAAGACAGGGCCGGACAGACCTAAATACTAGATGGAAAGAGCACTGATTTTACTGGTTTTACCTATAATATTTTCATCCAGGATATCTTATTTCTGGAGAATGAATAAAGTAAAAGATCAAGCAGTACTTCACTTTACATCATCTTTGTATTAGTATTACAAGCGTAGTGTTTTCCAGAGTTAGGGGTGCTGGACTGCCTAAACACAGAGGATGCCGAGCTCGGAAAAGACCAAAAAGTGCTGCCTTAGGGGATCTATAGACAATAGTGGTGGTGGTGGGGGTGGTGGTAGTGGCGGTGGTCAAGACGAGACAGAGGGGGAAGCTGCACCTGCTGCCATACAATGTTCCCCGGCTGCCAATGACTCGCTGGGATTCTTATGTAAGCTGATAATGAGATGAAGAAGAACCATAAGCTGCCTAAGGCTCAGAGAGAGAGAGAGAGAGAGAGAGAGAGAGAGAGAGAGAGGAAGTGTGACGAAGGAATTTTTTTTATCTCTCCCACAGATGTAAGAACGTGATGTTAGACGTTACTGATTTTTTTTCCTTCTTTCTTTTCTTACTGGGAGAGTGTAAACTGTTAGGTTCTGCCGATGAGGAAAGAGAGCGAGTTGTGAAATTTTAGAGCAATAATGTGTAAGGCAATGTATAACGTATAGTAGTAGTAGCAGTAGTAGTAGTAGTAGTAGTAGTAGTAGTAGTAGTAGTAGTAGTAGTAGTAGTAGTAGTAGTAGTAGTAGTAAGAGGAGGAGGAGGAGGAAAAGGAGGAGAAGGAGGAGCAGTATCCGGTGTAATGTGATGACGAGGCGACTGACCGGAGTGAATAGGACTTCAGGAGAATGTTGAAGGCGGAAGTGAGTTTTTTTTCTTTTTTTTCTTATCGCTCACTCTCCTTTTCCTCCTCCTTTGTGTGAATTAGAATTTTCCGGGTAAGGTTCTTTAATGATGATTGATTTGGGGATTATGATGGAATTGGGGCATCTTAGAGAGAGAGAGAGAGAGAGAGAGAGAGAGAGAGAGAGAGAGAGAGAGAGAGAGAGAGAGAGAGAGAGGGTACATTAATTTTCCTTTAATTCAAAACTTACCTGTTATTATAGCAATATAAATGAAAATGGTAGGTCAATACTGTGTGAGAATTAAAACAGAAGAAAAAAAGAGGGGTCGTGGGCAGATAAGTGTTCACCTCCCGGGGGAGCAACCGATAAGTGTGTGCTGATTGCTAGAATGCGTGATGATACAGTGTGCCTCGACAGCAGCAGCAGTAGCAGCAACAACAACTACTACTATCACTATTACTACTACTACTACTTCTATCACCACTACTACTACTTCTACTACTACTACTACTACTACTACTACTACTATTACTACTACTACTATTACTGCTACTACTACTAATAATAATAATAATAATAATAGTAATAATAATAATAATGATAAAAAAAATAAATAAATAAAATAATAAAAAATAAATAAATAAAAAAATAATAATAAAAATAACAACAACAATAATAATAATAATAATAATAATAATAATAATAATAATAATAATAATAATGATAATAACAATAATAATAATAATAATAACGATAATAATGATAGTAATGATAATAATATAATGATACAATATAATGAAGATGATGATGATACGTATAATGTACTTACCATTTGTGAAAACCGCTGATATACTCGTGTTTCTTTTTTTCTTTTCTTTTTTTTCTTTCTTTTTCTTTCTTTCTTTTTTTTTTTTTTTTTTTTTTTTACAGAGTTGCAGCAGAGGGGAGGGAGAGCCATCGATCGGCGTGTACAGGCATTGCAGCAGGGGCTCCCAGACAGGGGTGCACGCACATGGAGAGACATTCAGAGGATTTTCAATGGTACTTTGTCACAATTATGCTACTGTGATGCCAATATTTACACGGGAGGATGTGTTGGGGGTCACGAGGCCTTGTCTGTGTACTCGAGCTGTTTCGCCAGTCATCAATTATTTACGGTTCAGAAACCAGATGCCACACGCTTGTTTGTATGCCAATTATTAATATAAGTTTGTGTGTCCTATACCGGTATTTTGTATTGTCTGACTCTCATTAAGACAAATTTCAAAGGCTACTGAGATGATCAGTCGGATTTTCATGGGTGTTTTCCTCACTGAGGAAAACACCCCATGTGTGAAATTCTTATTTAACAATCACATACACGAAAACAGACCTGAAAACCAACAAGTTCCGCTGAGACTGTTAAAATAATCGAGATACGTCGATGAAATGTCTGAAAATGCAGTTTCTGCTTTGTACAGCAGAAAGCAGTAAGCATGATATGATATGAAGCGATTATGTATTACTGGTTGGCAGGTAGATAGGAGTAGTACATCACCAAACACTGGTCATTCAAAGTGTGGGTAGGCGTATGGGAACTACTGTACCATTACCAAACAGCGGTAAATTTTACTGCAAAGAGATCCATCACCAGAAACCGATAATTCAAAGTCAGAGCCCGTGTATAGGCACCATTGTAGTAGCCTCTGTATGAGTACATGTCATCCTGTCTTCTGCGCCTTCAATAATAATAATAATAATAATAATAATCAATAATAAGATCGATATTGAAATCCTTGTTTCTCGGCCACAGGAAAATCCAAGGTGATAAAATAGTCATCAGTTAAGTGTAAATGAGTTAAAATGGAACTCGGGTTAAATGCCGAAGACGATCAGAACTCTTGAAACACCCTCGTATGTAAACCCGCGCAATCGCAGCCTCCGTCACTGCGTCTCCTGCTGTATCCTTAGTACGTAGTTCGATAAGGATTATCATTGCGTCTAAAATGAAGGAAAGGTTTTATAAGATTCTTCTACGATAAGGTTCAGTTTAAGGTTTGTGTAGTAATAGATGCTTTTTGCCTTAATTATCTATGGCCTACTTCATGGCAAATGTTCTGCATGTCGTACAAGGCAATAATATGGATCTAATAAGGGACGAGCGAGGTGAGTACATCGCTTCTCTGTACATTTGTTCCTACAGTGAAACAAAACGTGGCTTTTTGTCTCGACGTCTCGACTTTTAAAGAGGATATCAGCTTGGCACATGGACTTTTTTTTTTTTTCGGGAGAGAAATGACAAAGGATATCAAACTGTTTAAAACCCAAATTTAATTATTTACCATAATAAGCCGTTTGATTTCACTATATAGCACTGCGCTGACTAAAGTATGAGAGAGAAAAGTAGCTTCAGTATAAAATAAAAGGAAGAAGGTGTAATCTTTGGCCACTGTTGTTTGTAAGGGAAAGCATAAATGCTTGTTGGTATGGGAATGTGTTGTGCGTATATTGTAAGTGGAGGCGCAGTGTGGAGGTAGACTTATTATTAGATAGGCTCTGCGAAGCTGCTAGAATTTCTGTAAGTATTCTGTTGATGATTTTGGAAGGTGGCGATCTTAAATTGAAATATACAGGTACTGCTTAGTGACCGTGCCCCACAAAACCTATTACTTTGCTAGTAAGACTTGAATAAAATTAGTCTCACGAGCAGTTTGTTATTTACGCAATACTTTTATTAGCGCAACGTAAACTTCCCCACGGGAAGTGGGCTTGGCTTCATCACATTCTGTAGATTCGGCTTACCTTGCTCCACCTGATTTTCAGCAGCATATATTGTACACTACGCCCAAAAAATAAGAATTAAGACATAAGTAATGGTCTACGCGCCATACTTAGAGATATTGATTGCATATGACTTTTTTTTTCCTTTCTCCTGATCAATAAGATCGATAAACTTGATGTACGTACTCTGCGTCTCCTGTCCCGCCCCCTTCCTTATTAAGGCTGCTAGGCACCAGTATTATAATTCCCAGTATAATGTATCTTTGAACATTTCCTGGTAATTATTAAATGCGAACATTTACTGCAGTTTATATTTTTACGGCACAAATAGTCGAAATAAATTTCATTTATATTGTATCATACTGTAGAAGTGACCAAACGGATGTCAGACGCTTATAGATATACAGTCATAGGTATTAAGAGGGAATTCGGCTAGCTGCCTTTTACTATCTGAGGAGCGAAAATTTCTCACATAAACATTTCTGGTTTAAGTTTGACCCTTCTATGATACTGGACCTTTATACTTATTTTAAGCAATCCAATACTTTATAAAACTCCTGGAAGGCATTTAATGGAATTAAATCCGATGCTCTTTTGTTTAAGTTTGTAGCTTCTGTAGGTAGTCCGTGGCGTCTATGCGTCAATAATAGAGGCGGAGTGGCTACAGTGACAGTCTGATGATGGGTGGCGTGTAGAGGATATCTATGGTGCTTGAGGGCGTTACCAACACTTAAGACAATGGCGGCAGCATCGGCACTACCCTCCAAGCTGAAGAAGAAGACGATGAGGGTGAAGCATCAGAAGGTGAAGGTGTTCAGAGCCAACGAGCCCTTCCTCTCCGTCTTCATGTGGGGAGTTAACCACACGGTAAGCCACACTTTACTGCCATGCATTTAGTTGCTAGTCAGTCATCTATTCTATGCTGACGTTTATCCTTGTCTGATCATGTCGCATGGTTGATCGTAATTGTGTGTGTGTGTGTGTGTGTGTGTGTGTGTGTGTGTGTGTGTGTGTTCCTCTGTGCAGTTTAGCATATTTCCTCCTTACAGTCTTTTGACTTACTGCATAGTGAATTGGTGTGGGCATGAGAGACAACAGACACTTTGCCTTTCGGTAGTTTGAAGTGTTAGATTGATATACTCCTCAGTGATTGTTGGTTAAGGTAGACAGAAGGAGATTTATGAATTAGTGATTGTGTAGTCCTTAGCCCTTTATTGTGATATTCACTGTTTCAGTACTGTGATTGTAATGTGTGGACATTTTTGTGACAGTGCATCTTCCATCACCTAGCCTTTGGTAAAAAAACACATTTTCATGTTTTTACAATGGCTTTCACATATCTGTGATTGTCATATTGCAGACAAAATTTAATCATAGACCTTAAAGCCCAGATAAAAGAAAAAAGTGAATGAGATGTGTAGATATAATATGTCACTTTATTAGTTTCTTCTTTACCTTGGTAAGTTGATGGGTAGCCAAAGAAACAAAATCCAGTTGACTTGTAATTTTCATGTTACATTTGACTGTAAATAGGTTTTATGATTTTATTTTTCCTAAAGAGAGTCAAGAAGAACTTAAAACTGCAGAAGAGGCTCAAAGGAGTTAGGTGTCATCACAATGAAATAGGTATGTAGGTTGGCATGTCAAGAATGTGCACCATTATGACACGCATGACAAATATATATACTATCCAAAATAAAAAGCAAAAGTTTGTTTATATATAGAGAAATTTATTTTGATCTGAAGTAGGTGAAGTAGTCTCTTCCTTGTTCTCAAATCAAAGATATGGCAAGTGAAGGCTTCATGAGAGAATAATTTTCAGTGGAAGCTGCATGAATGGTATAGATTAGAGAGTGAGAAAGAGGTTATTCACTACTGATGCTCTTGTCTTGACCATTCAGATGATAGTTATATATTAGAGAGCATATTATTGTAATGCCAGTTACTGTCTCAGAGAACTGATTAGAGTGTTCCTAATTGTATGCCAAGATAACAGTGCAGTGATGCAGTGTAGGTTATGAGTGAACCACTTTTTTAAAATTAATTGCTTCAACAAAAGAAGCTTTGTGAACAACAGTATAGTGATATATTAGTGTACTAATAGTAATTTTACATTATAGAAAGTGGTGAAATACAATTGTAATATTGCATTATAAAAGAGGAGACAAACTAAATGGAAACCTTATCATATATTTTAAAATCTCTTCTGGTGTATTCAGTTGTAAACTGATTAAAATTTTAGACCAAACCCTTCCTCATGAACTGCCAGAATTTAGAGGGGATACTTAACTTAGTTGTAGAAACTAAAGAGAAGTTTCTGAATGCTGACTAATTGATGTCAGTTTCTCTTTTGTCATGCATTAGTAATCAATAATTATTTTAGTGAGTTACTTTCTTGGCATTCATGTTGATGATGTAAGTACAAACAAAAGATTTTGGTATTTTAGTGGCTGGAAGGTAGCTAGTCTGACATTGATTTTGTGCCATATTAACAGTTAAATGTTTCTGGTAATTGACTTAGGGTTTAATTTTTTTTTCCGTTTAAAAAAATTGTGTTATTGTTCTCCTTTTTTATTTCAGAGCAGTGAACTGAGCCACATAAATGTTCCTGTTATGTTAATGCCTGATGACTTCAAAGCTCACTCCAAAGTCCGTGTAGACAACCACCTGTTCAATAAGTAAGTTTTATCACATTTTTTATATGGTTTCTTTATATGAAAAAAATAAGGTATTCCAACTATATTTTTGGTTCATCTATAAGCATTTATTGTTTTGCCAACATTTTTTTGTATTGTTTTCTGAAAAAGTAAGGGTCATATTAGTAGTATATTAATGTATATGTACTTGCTTTAACCAAATATATATATATATATATATATATATATATATATATATATATATATATATATATATATATATATATATATATATATATATATATATATATATATATATATATTTCTTTTATTTTCAGGGAAAATCTGCCATCACATTTTAAAGTTAAAGAATACTGCCCAATTGTCTTCAGAAATTTACGTGAAAGATTTGGCATTGATGATGCTGATTTCCGAGAATCTTTAACAAGGTAAGTGATGTTTTATCTCAGTTTCTCTCATTCTGTCAATTTATGATTAGTCCTTGTAGAACCATCATCATAGAATGCAAAATAGTATTATAATTATTGTGTGGTTATAGACTTGTACATTATCATTTTATTGATGTGAGAGAGAACCCTTGTAGTGTTTCATAATTTCTGTGTAAACAGCCTTCACTTATGATGCTTTTATATATATATATATATATATATATATATATATATATATATATATATATATATATATATATATATATATATATATATATATATATATATTAAATTTTTTCTTCTCTTTTCTTTAAATTCTATTGAGAACAATAATTTTTCAACTCTTTCTATAATGTTATAATTATCTGTGAACAGCTAGAATATAAACATAGGCTTATAGTAGTCAGTTAGAATAGTTTTCTATGAAAAGCGAGGTTACTGCAAATACAATCAACATCATACGTAGACAAACAACATTTAAGATTTGGAAATGTTCAGAGTTAAGTTGTACATTTCTTTTATTTATGAAAGTATAAACATGAAAATTAATACTGTCATTAGAGGTTTTCTTAAGATATTTGTGTGGAAGCTCTTTTGATACTGTTAGGAAAGAATTTTTCTTATATATATATATATATATATATATATATATATATATATATATATATATATATATATATATATATATATATATTCTGCTAAGTGTGTAATGTTAATTACCTTGAATGGTTGCAGAAATTTCCACAAATAAGCAAATATAAAAGATGCTACAAAAATATTTCAGTGCATCAAAATACTGCCTAACAGAAAGGCCTCTCTTAGGTCGAGACTAATTGAAGTCCAGCGATATGGGGTCTTTAGTAACGACAGGTAATGGTAGCACAACTCTGTCTTTTAAGCAAAATTAATCACCAAGAGTATATCCTCTGTGTTCTGGGATTTGAGCTACATAATGGACTTCAATATAGCTCACCTTGACTTAGGTCAATGCAATAGTGAGCATTATTAAAGTTTGATCATCTGCATGTCCCTCAAGAAGAGTTAGTGCTGTATTCCATTCTGTGACTATCTGTTTTACTAACATGGTTTTATTCATAACTTATTTTGATATTAGATTTAGGATTTTAAATGACTTTTTACTTATCTTTTCTTTGTAGATGTCAGTTACCTGAATGTGATGAGAGCTTATTTGTGGGACATGCATTATGTACAGCTCAAATTCACTTATGCTGTGTATAACATTTAACACTACTAACATTGGGTGCTGCATCTCGAAGTAGACTACAGACAGTCATTCATCTGCTATTCAAAAGTTCTTAGATTAGATTGCACATGCTCTTGTTGTAATTGTGAATGGTTCTTGTGTGGATTTATAATTGGTAGTTCATAAAATGATGTGATTGTAGGTTGAACAACAAAGTCTCCTTCTCTGGAAGTTTGTAGTTATTCTGGTTTTTTTTTGTATTTACCATATGTCTCACATATGAACCTCTTTGAGATGCAAGCAAAAAAATTTAAGGGACTTAAGTGATTTTATTTCTCATGATATTAAGATGCATTTTCACATGGGCTCATGGGTGACAAGTAATTACACTATAGTCTGCAAGGCAGTATTTTGTTACTTCTATTAAAATGAGGTTGTGAAACATGGACTGGAAATGAAAGCAGCCTGTCTGTTATTTGGACTTTAGAAACTATTTTGATGTAAGTGTAAGACTGTTAGAAAAACATAGTTTAGTAAAATGTATGAGATGGTAATTTAGTTGTAGGATTTAGAAGTGACATGTGGCATTATGGAATAGGGTTATTAATCTAATTATGTATTGTTGATAAGATAAGGATATATGCATGGGAGTGGATGAAGACAGACAAGTCTTTAGTTGGTGGTGAGCGATGAAATTAAGGATATGCATGAAGATAAGAGACTTCCTTTCTTGTGGAAAAAGAGTACAAGTGTATGGTGATGTGGCACATTATAAGTGAAACCATGTAGGGGCTGAGTATTGTTGGGTATTCCTGGCTTGAATAGGGAGTATTGAGGAGGCATCATAGATGGTCTTGAGGATTTTTATATTAAGTTGAAACCTTGTTGACCATAAAGTGTTAGATTTTCAGTGTAGCAGTTAAGTCCATGATAAGTTCAGTCTTTTAGAACATAGGTTGGTCCAGTTAGGTCTTCTCTGCCAAAAAATTAGCATCAATTCTTGACTTACTTGCCTCTGTAGTTTGTTGTATTTAGGCAGTACTTGTGTAAATCTTGCTTATCTCTTTTATTGATTGAAAGACTCACCTCACTTCCCTTCTGAACCTGTACTAGCTGATAATGAAGGTTGAGGGGTTCATTACAAACCCTCAAATTAGTACTGCTTCTAGTAGTAGTTGCAACTTACATACAATTTTTTAATATCACAAGTAAGCTGTGCTGTGATATCACCATTTCTTGGGGCACCAATTTTTTCTTTAAATAGCCATAAATATTAGTGACTTACAGTTTGTGGAGCAATCATTAATTACATTGAAATACATGTACCGCCACTGGGAAAGACAATGAAACTGCACTTCATGGATAAGTCATGAAATGTTTGCAATTAAATTTTCAGCTCTAATGCTGGTAACACATTTATCTTTCATTCAGTTTCTTTTTGAATGAAGGAAAATTCGTTTATCTGAATTATATTTTGTTCATATTTTATTATGTTGGAAATTATTTAGCAGAATCATTAATTGGTGGAGAAACAGAATGATATTACTAAAAAAGAGTATTTTGAGTTTTTTTGAGCTTGTTATGTACACAAACGCCTAAATGCATGCAAAGAAATATACAAGGAAAGGAAAAGACATTATGAAAAACGAGTATTATGAGTGTTTTTGAGCTTCTGTGCTACCAAAACACAGAAATGCCAATGCCAGTAAAATAAGTGAGAGGGTAAAAATTGCTTAAGTTTTGGTTTTCTATCTGTCTTCCATGGCTGTGGTAATTATAGTGAAGGGTGGGCTCAGTTCCATAGACCAACACTCATTATAGTTATCTTTATGTTGATTAGATGATAAAAATTGCTACCTTGTAGTGAATTAATCTTAATTTTTATGCAGATCTTATTGAAAATGCCTTGCTGGTTTCAGAGCACATTTTATTCTGATAAAAACAATTGTGGGGAGCAAAGTAACTCTCAGAGCATGGACATTGCTCATGGCACAGATTCTCATGAGAACATGAGAGCTTCATTTTTTGGTAACAAGGTGCATAATGTCACCTGCACATCATCTAAATAAGTATTTGATTGAGTGCAACTGTTTTTAAGTAAGATACATACATCTTGATTGTTTCATCAGGATGAATGACTGGACAAATTATACTAACTATTGAAAATGTTAGTGACTAGAGATTTTTTTGTAAATACTATTTATTTGTAAATAATATTGATTTGTGCCTCAATTTCATGACCTCTTTACCAAATAACTTGATGCTTAGCACACTAACCAGGAAGTTTTTGCAGTACATTTGTAACATGGACTACAGCCTTTTCTCTCTCTATGGTTCACTGCTCAAAATTAGTTATATATCACTGAAAAATGTGAAGATTGTTCTTAGTGTTGCTGTGAATTGGATGTAGTGTAATTTTGAGAAAATTGTAATAATCCTTTTCCTTTCTTCACAAGTAGCGTATGTTGAAGATCCCTTCATAGATTACTTGTAGCAAAATTTATGAAACATGTGAACATTTATGATTTGTAAGAAAGTTTTATTCCTGAAGATTAGGCTAACCTACTGATATGCAGTATGTACATATACTGTTGGCTTTTTTCAGATGAAAGCTTACCTAATGCATTTCTTTTTAAAGTTAACTCTTGTTATAGTTTCTGTAATATATTTTCAAGTGATCATTCAGAAAATGTGCTTGATAAAGTAATGTTAAATGAATTGTTTTGAGGTCATCAGCATTGTTTTGTTTATATTAATTAAATTGTTGATAATTTCAAAATTTACTGTTGACATTTTTTATATATTTAAAATTTAAGGAAAGAATATCATCAGATCAAGGTTTTCTTGACTAGCATATTGCTTTGTTATATATTTCAGTGCATCATATTTATGTATGCTTTTCTTTCAAGGTCCCAGCCAGTATCTATAGACTCTCCAGGAAGAAGTGGAGCACGGTTTTACAGTTCATGTGACAAGATGTACATAGTCAAGACCCTAACTAGCGATGAAGTCGAACAAATGCATGCCTTGCTCAAAGAATACCACCCTGTAAGTATTGAATTACTGGAAATTTTATGATAATTTATATTTGTATAAACATAGCTAACTCTATTCTGGAACAAAGAACTTGATACAGTAAAATCCCTCTTATCCGGCATCAACGGGACCGCTGACATGCCGGATACTTGAATATTGCTGGATACTTGAATAAAAGTGAAATTATGTCCACAATCACCACCCTACACTCACGCATCTTACCATAACAAAGATCAGCTGATCTGATTAGCTGCTTAAGTGTAAGCACAACATGCTTCCTCTTTTCTACAACTTTAGGCATGATGAAGGCGTCAGGCGATAAACGGTGCACACGCGGGACTGAGTCACTGAGTAAACACAGTGCAGTGGGCTGCGGGTGGCGTGAAGCAGTGTGCTCTGGTGCGAGGGGACAAAGTATGCCTCGCGCGGGAATTTTAATTGATTTTATGAGTACACATTGATTTTTTATTGATTTTAAGGCTTGGGGAAAAATGTGCCGGATACTTGAAGCTGCCGGATACTTGAATGCCAAATGAGAGGAATTTTACTGTACTTCAAGGTTTAAAGCATTTGCATTGTTTTTTACTAGTAGTTCTCAGCCACAAGAATGCTTAACCTTTTTTCCTAAAGAAATTGTATTCACTACTAGCAGCATAGTTGGGCACAATGACAAAAATATTTATCTCAATACCCAATAAATTGATAATGATAACCTTATCGGCGATAACCGATAATTGATAACCGGCAATAAATTTATTGCCTGATAGCTGATAACCAATAAATCCAAAATTTTAATATTAGTGATAATAATATTGATATTTTAGATTTAAAAAATTGATAAATCCAGATCTTTATTTTTATCTTAGAAAACTTAGAAAAATGTTAGAAAAAACTCTTCTCACTAATGAAAAGTAAAATAACTTCATTTTATTTTGAAAGTTTAAAACCTCAACTTGCTCATGTTCCAAAAACTAAAATTATCAATTATTGCTAGTTTGGAACCAAAAGTATAGGAGATACCGATGAATTGATAACATGGGAAAAATAACAATTAGATAACCGATAACACCCACCTATGAATAGCACATAATAATAATAATAATAATAATAATAATAATAATAATAATAATAATAATAATAATGAAAAGAAGAAGAAAAAAAAAAAGGATTGGGAGTGACAAGTGTTATAGTTATGGTGATGGAGACTGAAGGCAGCATTATCATACTGCAACAACCTATCCATCAACACTGACCTAAACCATGCATGAGGATCATAATCTTTAGGGATGCTTCTAATAACTTATACAGACATCAATGACAAATACTGCTAAATATAGTCTTCCAGGCCTGTATATATTATTAATAGTGCACAGTTTCTGACATTTATAGTGTTGGCAGGTAGGTTGCCAGAGTTTTGATGATGTAACCTTAAGTTCCTGTGACTGCAACTATAGTGGAGGGTAGAATTTTTGGGAGTAATTTTATTTCATGATTTCTGCTAATTCTGTTTGGGTCATGGAAAAATAGTGATATGTGTGTCTAAAAGCAAAAGAGAGCAATGAATGAAATTTTTATGGCAAAAAATATTGGCAACAGGACTTTCATTGTGCCTTTTGAAAATGACAAAGGTGATATTCTTCTCTATGATGTTTGTGAAGTACCATATTTATATTTCTTCTGACTCATGTTGTTAAAATGCATGATGAAGTAGTACTCTTTGTATGAATACCTATTAGAAGTAAATGAGATGTGACACATGGCTCAGTGTAGTTTGCTGCGCAACAACACATGTTCGTGGTTTGTGATACCAGTGTTATGGACTGAATATTGTCACAGACCTTGTGTTCATTCATTAACATCCCCAAATCTTCAAAGCCAAAATCAGGTTTATATAAACAAATGTATAAAAAAATGCATAGAGATGAGAGAAAGATGCAATAGTTTGTAAATGTGACCATGAAATAAGTGAGTGCATGTGTAAGCATGCCTACCATTATGCATCAGATATTTGGTTTGATTCCTCAGATATGTTGGATTTAAAAAAAAAAATAATTTGAAGTCCTTTAATATCTTATTTTCTTGTTTCTTATATGTCACCTAGTTTAAGAAGGATAGAAAATTCTTAAACTAACCATTTCTGCAAATGTTTAGATGTAAGTAACTTAGTAGGACATTGCCCCTAGCAGCAAGTTGTGTTGGATAACCAGAACAAAAGTGTAAAATAAATTTCTTATTTTCAGTATGTTGTAAATCGGCATGGCAAGACCTTATTACCGCAGTACCTGGCCATGTATCGTCTCACAGTGGACAACATAGAAACCTATTGTGTTGTTATGAGAAATGTTTTCTCCACCTTCCTCAAAATCCATAAGTAAGTTCAGCTAACTTGCAAGTTTGGTATGTCTGGATGTAAAGTCTGAGATTGTTTAAAAAATTGTTGATGTAGTTTTAAGTTCCAGTGACTGCAGTTATAGTGGAGTGTAGAATTTTTGGGGAGTAACTCAACTACTAGTGTTTAAATCCTTAGCTAAGCTAAGATAGCTAAGCTAGCTTTGCTTTTGTTCCCTAAGAATATTGTTTTTAAGGGTATTCTTTATTCTTTCACATCTCATATGAGACTATTCCTTTCTCCCTGGGGCTGATGGGGATAAGAGTGTGAAAGTGTGTATGAGTGTGTGATGCTTTGTCTGGGCCACCATGTCTTATTTGTAGGTATTTTGTTGCTTTGTTACTTCATTACTATTCTTGGCTGTATGTTCTGTGGCTGCCTTCAGCTCACTTTGGCGTTTATGAAAAAATTTGTCATTGAAATGATTTTGTTCTTTTCAGGAAATATGATCTTAAAGGTTCAACAGTAGACCGTGAAGCATCAGTGAAGGAGCTGGAGAAAGATTTACCTACTTTAAAGGATAATGATTTTATGAAGGAAGGAACAAAAATACATATTGGTGAAGAGGCCAAGCATCAACTTATGGAAACATTAACAGCTGATGTTGAGGTAAAAGTTAGAAGTCTTGTTGTCTTAATCATTTATGTAATTCTTTAAATGAAATTAATTTCCTTTTCAAAACTATTTTTCCAAGAGTTAAATTCATGTACATAAAAACAGAACACTGTTTATTGTAGATGAAGTAGGGGAACATATGTCACTTTACATCTTCTAAGACTACTAAATTACACCTTACATTTACAGTTTTTGATGAAACTTCACTTGATGGATTACTCCCTTCTTCTGGGTATTCATGACATAGCTAAGGCTGAAATGGATGGTGTTATGCAGAATGAATCAGAGGATGATGCTGTCGAGGTAAGACTTCATAGCATGCATATGTGAAAGCCTTGACAGATTAGCTAGAAAGTTGTAATGCTTCCTGTGTTTTTATTGATTTAGTTTGCTTTTATATTCTTGTGTTTTTATATATTTTTTTTATTGATTTCAATATTTTTAGTTGCATTTATAATTTTCTTGATTTAATGCTTGTTTAAGATTTGATGTTGGATTTTTATGTGTGTATGCAAGAAGTGATTTATGTTCAGCAAAGTTTCCTTGGACTATTCAAATAATTAATTGTGTAACCTTTTATAATTTGTGGTCAATAAATTATCTCTATCTGTTTATGATTCTTAGTGGTTGTTTCTGATATCTTTGGAATGTAAGCAACAAAATTAAAGTTTTTGTCAAGTTTCGGTGCTAGTATAGATGCACCACATCATAATCATTAGCTTTGATGATGGTATCTGTTTGCAGTTTATTTATTTTTTTGCATGATTCACTTTATAAGGAATTTGTTGTTTGTAAGAACAGTTGACAACTTGTCAAATAATTACAAAGTAGTGTTGTGTTACTTTGAATGGTTCTGATAACACTCAACCAACAGGAGGAAGAGGAAGATGAATGTTCTGGTGTACCTACACCTCCTGACTCTCCAAACACAGCTGCAAGAGAACGAGCAACCAGTAATGGAGCAATTGATCCAGATGTTGAAATATATGCTATTGAGAGTAATGAAAGTAAGTTTCAAGTTTTTATGTACTATATGTAGATTGCATGATGACTTATTACATAAATAGTAGCAGTAGCCTAAAATTCAGAAAATTACATTTTCTTAAACCTTTTAAATTATAAAAGCTGACATGAAGGGAGAAATCCATAAATCAGAATGGAGCATTGATATCACACACATTTTCCTACTTAAAAACTACCACCAATATTATGCCATCAGCCTAAACTTTACCATTTGATGTAGTCTAACACTCTTAAGCATACGAGTGGTCTTTGATTTTAAGATATGCTTGCAGTGGGACCATGAATTTGATGACTAATTGGTGCCAAATTATCTCTCCAAATGTTAAAAAGAAAAAAAATGCAATTAGTTAAACTATAAGGGAATGTTAATTAGTAACCAAGTTATCAGAAATCTTCTTGTTTGCTTATTTGCAACTAAAACCCTGCTAGCTATCTTGAAGCTAATACCCAATATTGTAAGGGGTTACTTTTTCATTAGGTAATGTACTTGTTCACCTTCCCAATGAGAAATAGTCAGCAGTGATAGGATTGTCTTACACATTGCAAATAATATTTCCATGAGGGCATTAGATAAGAACTCTCTTGATATTGGTCTTTGTATGAGGAGATCTTTTTTTGAGATAAGAACTTTCTTGATATTGATCTTTGCATAAGATCTTTTTTTGGTTTTCCAGAAAAAGACTTGTGACCAAGTAATACTGCTTTCTCTACAGTATCTGACAATCTAGATTGAACAGTGATTGATGCCAATTAAATCAGGATATGATTAATTTGATGCACTGCATCTTGCAGTGCAAATATTCTGGAGATAATATTCAGTGTTACCTTCTTATTTGCTATAGAATGGAACCATAAAAAAAGGATAGGGATGCTTCCACCACTGAAAAAAAAAAAAAGCTGATTGGAAAGTAAACATTGGTGGGTTGTATGATGCCCTGCACACTTAACCATGTGCCATGTTAGCAGTTAATGGTAGATGGCATTGAAGACAGTGAGGTTGCAGAATTTTTTGGCCTCCACCTGCTGTTTCATCAGTTTCCTAATCCTGCTATGATGCTTATCTTGGTCACCATCCTCTCTAGCACTCACAAAACTCACTGATGCTATTTCATGTAGGATCGCATCACTTGCTAAAACACTTGGAGGGGTGAGATGATATGCAAGAGGGTAAAAGGGTGGCCAGTAGCCAAAGACTGAGATACTGTCTAGTGCCAAATATTGCCACCATAAATGAAGCACGATGGCAATAGATGGCATGAAATATAAAATCATCAAACTGAAACTCATCAAGTGTGTGTTCCCACTTATTTACTGAATACCTCCACTGATGAAACTTTCCCTGTTCAAGTGATATGACATCTGTCTATTGACTGCATAGAGTTTCTTACCATGTGGAGAATGGTTTTCATGAAACTTTTCTTTCTTAGTGTGTGTGTATGTGTGTGTGTGTGTGTTTACATAGTTGTATTTGCCTAGTTGTATTGTGCAGGGCACAAGCCAAAGCTCATTTTGTCCTGTCTCCATAACCACATTTATCCAGTTCCTCTTTAAAACATGTGTACATTGTTTGCCACAACCATTTCTTCCTTCAAATAATTCCAGATTTCAGTAGTTTGATACAGGAAGCTGTATTTCCTGATGTCACTTGAACATACATTCTTTTTTTCTTCCCATGCCCCCTCGTCCATCTCTCTCTTGTACATCTGTGGTACCAAGTCATTTCTGTCTTCTTTTTATATTGTTTACTAATTTGTACATTGTTATCAGGTCTCCTCTTTTTCTTCTCTTGTAGTGTTGGTAATCCCATCTCTTTAAGTCTTTCTTCATAACTTAAATCCTTAAATCTTTCAATTCTGGTACCATCTTTGGTGCTGTTTTCTGTGTTTTTTCCAGTTTCTGTATATCTTTTTGATGTGGAGCCCAAACTACTACTGCATATTCCAATTTAGGTCTTATCATGCTTGTTATAATTTTCTTCATAATTTCTTTATCTAAATAGTTGAACGCCACCCTAAAGTTTGTTAACAAGCTGCATATAGACCCAAATATTTGTTTTATGTCCCTTTCAGGAGATAGTGTGTCCTGGATCACTACTCCTAGATCTTTTTCTTCATTACTTTTCGTTATTATTTTTCCTCCCATTTTGTAATTCCATGAAGGTCTCTCTTTACTTTTTCTTATTTCCAACATGTGGCATTTCCTGGCATTAAATTCTAGTTTCCTTGTTTGGCTCCATGCATGTATCTTGTCCATGCATGTATCTTGTCAGTATCCTTTTGTAACTCCTTGCAGTCATTTTCATCCTTTATTATTTTCATTATTTTGCATCATTAGGAAAAAGGTTTATATAACTTTTTAGATCCTCTCTTATATCATTTACATATATTTGAAACATAATAGGTGCCAACACTGATCCTTGCGGTAATCCACTTGTCACTTTGTCCCAACTTGAATTCTGTTCTCATTTCTTTCCCTTGCAAATAATCCTCCATCTATTTCAATGTTGCTCCCTTAGTCTTCCTTCATTCTCTAACTTCCACATAAGACTTTTGTGGGAAACTTTATCAGATGCTTCTTTTTTGAGATCCAGATTAACTGCATCAACCCATCCATCCCTCTCTTGCACTCCATCTGTTACTCTCATATAAAAGCTTAGTAGATTTGTGACAGGATCTCCCTTTCCTTAATCTAAATTACTTTTCTGTAATTATCTTTTCATCTTCTAAATATTGCATCCAACTATCTTTCATTACTGTTTCACAAGGCTTGCTTATAATACTTGTTAGTGACACTGGTCTGAAATTTAATGGTCCCGTTTTATTTCCCCCCTTTGTTTATTGGGACTGTGTTAGCTCTTTTCCATTCCCATGATACTTTTCCTTCTTTCAACGACCTGCTGATTATATCCCACATGGTTTCTTCCATTTGTTCTCTGCGTTCTTTTAATATCCATCCATTTACTTGATCTACTCCCCTAGCTTTTCTAACATCCAGCTCTTCCAGCAGTTTCTTGATTTCTTGTCTTTTCTTGTATTTCCTGTATTCCCTCATTCTATGATAACACTTTCAGTACCACAAAATCAGTGTCCTTTGTAAACACAGATTGAAAACTCTTCATTCATTAGTTCATTCATCTCAGTAATTTCATAAATTCTTCCTTCTCTTTCTAACTTGTTTATGTCATCCCTATATTTTATATTCCATTTATGTACCTATAGAAGGGTTTGGCTTCTTCCTTGCACTTTCTTACTATGTCAGTTTTAAAATTTCCTTCTCTTATTATGCCATATTCATTCCTTGCCTTTTTGTATTGTTCCTTAGTATTTCTCTTCAGTTTTCTCATCACTTTCTGCCATGCCCTGTCCTTTTTCTTTTTTGCTTCTACACACCTGACATTATACCATTCATTCTTTCTAATTTTCACTTTATAACTTGGTACAAACTGTTGCACCTCCTCTCTTTACTTGCTCAAAAATATCTTGCATTTTCTTGCACTACTTTACCTTCAAATAGCTCTTTTCAATTAATTTTTCCATAAAATTTATTAATTGTCTTAGCATAGTTTTGTCTCCCATTTCTAAATTGTTCTTTCCTTTGCAAGACTGTTTCCTCCTGTAGTACTATTTCTATTGTCACATGATCACTTGTTCCCAGTGGACTCAGATGATGTATACTTGGTCTACTTTCAACAGTGATGGTTCTTCTTCTCTGCATCTTGTAGGTTCATTCACCCACTGTCTTGCATTCACCATCATGGTATGCATAAATTCTTCGCTCTATGACCGACATTTTCTTTCACTTTCATCTCCTCCCAGTTAATTCCTTTAGTGTTGAAGTTGCATACTAAGAATGCTTTTTTACTTTTCCTTATCATTTCCTCTGTGCTATTTCTTGTTTCTAGTTGCATAATTTTATATCTATTTGTCTCCTATGCATTAGTTTTTGATGGTACGTATGTCACAATAAGTTTGCTTTTTTTTTTTCACTTTCTTTGATCTTAATTACAACACTCAAAGTTTCTGCCATTCTACCACCATATTCCACTTCCTCAACAACAACATCCTCTTTCTGTCTCTCCTCCATGTGCTATATCCTTCCTTTGCAAATCTCAACTTTATTTCCTCTTAGTTTGGTTTCTGTTAAACATATCATGTTTAGTTTATTAGTTCTTTAGGTAGTCTGTAAGTTCCAATAGGCTCGACACCAAACCTTCTATATTTGTATACATAATTTTCAAGCTTCCGCTTGGTGATCTTCTGTGGCATCTTTGTGCCACCATTTCCTCACTTTCATGACCATTGCCAATGACCACACCACGTTGAATACACCACTTCTCGTCTGACCACAACTTTCCAAATTAATTCCCTTGCTTGTTTCTGTGTTCTCTCCTTGTTTTTTGACTGGGCCTCAACTCTCAACTCTTTCATTTTACTTCTCTCTTCTTCATTCATGTCTCTTTTTATCCATATTCCCCTCATTCCTTCTACTTTTGCCAATTTTCCTGTTCTTTGTAAGATATGTTCCACTGCTGTTTGTGACATGAATCTTATTTTCATTGGTCTTTTTCCATTTTTGTTGTACTTTTCCATCCTGTAAACCTCTCCAGTTTGTTCAACTATCTCCTCTCCTTCCCCCACCACTTCTGCTATAATTTCCTTAGTCGTTTTTGGCTCTTCTTTCTCTCTGGCTATTTTCATGGGTAGGTTCTTCTCCTTGACCCCAAATATCACCACATACATCTTTCTCTGTACCATGTCTCTCACAAGATTGCTTGTTTCCTTTATTATTTTAATCACTTGCTTTTCCATGTCCTTATTGTGTTGCTGTTGCTTTATTATCTCCTCTATATCCACCTTTTGTTGTTGTTCTCTCTCTTCTTTCCAACTTTTGACTTCCTCTGTCACTAACTCTTTTATTTTACCAACCTTAATCTTTCTCTTGTAAAGTTTTCTTCAATGCCTCGTTCAATTCCGTGAGCTTCTTGATTTCTTCACATCACTTCTTGTTCAACTTCACTATTTGTCACCTGTTCTCTTTGTTTTCTTTTTCTCTTTCCATCTCTCTCTTCATCTCTATTATATCACTGGATACCTTTTTTACATTGTGACCACCCACCTCTCTTGCTCTTCCTTCCACGTCTTTATTATCACTGCTAAGTTATATATTTCTTCTCGTATTTTCATATTTTCTTCAATTTTCCACATTCATTTATTAGTATGAGCTACACTGAGGAGCTACACTGAGATCCTCTTCCTTCAAACCGAAAACATTTACCATGCTGGCCACCATCTTCCCTGTTGATATCACTGACAATGTGTACCTTTATATTGCTTTACCATTTCACCCTTTCAGCCACTTCCCAATTTCACAATTTATACTTTACTTCCCCTGCACTCACACATCACACAATTCCCTATTATGGAGATGGGACTCAAGCTCAGCCCCCCTGTACAACCAAAACCTAGGTAAATCCTTGGAGCTGCTGTGGATGTCTGATCAGCTGGGTAGTGCAGTGGTGTGTGTGTGTGTGTGTGTGTGTGTGTGTGTGTGTGTGTGTGTGTGTGTTAGATAGCTTGCAGCATGTACAAATATATGAGAAAGAAAGTTATTTATTTTTTTTCCAGATGCACCTCAGCGGGAAATATATTTCATGGCCCTCATTGATGTGCTCACTCATTATGGTGTTAAAAAGCAAGCAGCAAAAGCTGCAAAGACTGTCAAATATGGATCTAATGCTGATGGCATATCTACAGTTGAACCAGAACAATATGGACGTCGATTCTTGGATTTTATGAACCAAGCTATTGTGTAAATGGGAAAGTGGAATCTGCTAATTGGTTTTGGTAGGGAAAAGGATTTTCTCAGAACATTATGAATATTTCTTTTCATTGGTTTAAGTACTTGTAGATTTTTCTCACCTGCTGCCTGTTCTATGATGAAACTAGTGCATATTTGATTGTTGAGTGTGGCATATTTTCCAGTAATACTAAATGACCTGTCTGCTAGCATACTTTAGTTTCTTGTGTTTTGTTATGTCTGGAAACAGACATCACACCAAGATCTCAGAATATGTGGACACTACTTAAGTGAAAACTAGGTAAACAAATGATACAAATTACTACTTTAAAGTATCCATAAACTACTCAAAACAATGTAAATTTTCCTTAAGGAGATAGATGGTTTTTTGGAGAGGATGACTAACTTAAATATGTAATGCTATAACATTCTTATATCAAGTCATCTATGTTTTGTCATTTTCTCATCCAGAAAGATGTTTTGACAGATTATCAGAGTTTATATAAAGCATGAGCAGTATTTAAAAAGATACTTTTTGTTAATTTAGGCAATTATTTTTACACTTCAAAGCTCATTGTCTTGTTTATTGTTGTTGTTTTTGCAATCATGTAACTAATCGTGTAAGTAGCACCATGTCCAACATTAGTGATTTATGTTGAAGAATACTCAAATTTAGATTTTCATTTGCTTAGCAATAAGGAAATGATTACAGTTATGAATGAATGTCATAAACTGTAGTCCTTATGTTTGCCATTACTCATATGAAATAGTCTTTGTCTGTGATTGAGGGTTGACCTTTCTTTGGATTTTTTTTTTCTTTTTTCCAATACATATTTATTTGTTTTTAATAAGGTCTTATTTCCTACATCAGGGCTATGAATATGAAATCTTATCTCAAAGCTCAAAGTATATAAACAGAAACTTCATTATATTTTGTCACTGTAATTTCAAGTAGTATAATTATAAGGGAGGTCACTCTTAGATGAAAAAAGGACTTGCCAATATAATTAATAAAATGCTACACTAGTCTATACAGTTACATTAGTAGTTATATGCATTGCCTTTGAAGAGCTTTAAGAAACTAAAGTGTGTATTGTGTGTGACTTTCCTACTTAACATTTCAGCAGTCTCTCCAGTAACAGAAATAAGTTACAGGAATACAGTGAAATAGCACTGCGTAGTTCTTAAATGTTTTTATGCTTGAAGAATTTTCATCTACTTTGCATTAACACTTAGAGTTTTTTTTGTTATATACACACAAGTAAAGAGTTAAGAGATTGTTGAGCCGTGTGTAATCCTCCAGTGCAAATTAAATTACTTGATTTTAGCATTGTAATGACGATTGAGAAATGTGTTGGCATTCAATTGATTATCCAGAAGTGCGTTAGTGAATAATGAACACTAATTATTGTTGCTTATATGCAGAACAGAGTTGCTGTAGGTGGCTGATAATTTTCTCATGGAAGAAAATGATCATTGCTGAACATTTGAAAGAAAATTAATCTTTCAGTAGATTTGCAGACAAAATTCATATATTTATAAGGCTAATCAAAGGCAAGAACATTATATAGATGGCATTTATTGTAAATGAAATTTTGTTGTATTTATTCTGATGGAAATGACACAAGCTTTATAAGGCAAGATCTACATAATGGAGAACAACAACTTAAGGTAAAATGTATGCAGATTTGAGCCTGTGTTCTCAGTAAGTAATCCTATTATAACATTTTGTGATAAGAAATATTGAAAACCCTTGTTAAATATGTTTGTTTTATTCTCTTGAAATATGCAAGGTTAACTTACACACACACACACGCACACGCACACACACACACACACACACACACACACACACACACACACACACACACACACACACACACACACACTGAATCATCCAACAACATGCATTATGATAAGGTCTGGTGATGGACAGTGACAGTGAGCTGCAGCTCCTGGTCAGCTTCCAGCCACTTGGTCAGAAGGGTAAACAATGTTCTGTGTTGCCAGTGTTTCTCTCTCTCTCTCTCTCTCTCTCTCTCTCTCTCTCTCTCTCTCTCTCTCTCTCTCTCTCTCTCTCTCTCTCTCTCTCTCTCTCTCTCTCTCTCTCTCTCTCCATTTTTTCTTATTTTATTATATCACATTGTCTACAAAATGTTTATGAGTCTCTTACCTCCAGTGCAAAGAAGAAAAGTAGTTACTCTTGAGATATAAGCTGATTGCATTTGAGTAAAGACTTGTATGATTGGTGATCTTAATCATCTTAATGGATAAGAAGCAGTGATGCAGTGACATTGTCAGCATCAGTTAAATCCACTTATTGTGAAGAGCAAGTTGGGACTGGTTTATGTGGAAAAATTACTTGTTACAGTGATAGAAGGCCAGATACAGAAGTGCATGCTGCATTAATGTTAGTCCAATGCTTCAAACATTCTTCAAGCCCAGTATGCTTTCAGCTCTGTATGTTTATGGTGAGTACCTATGTGACGGTTCTATTTTTCACTTTCAGTACAACGGTCAATAATTTACTTGAGATTTTTAGCAGTTCTGGAAGAACTCTGGTAGATAGGTGACTGCCCAAGTGTAGGCTTATGTAAATATTTGGAGCACATTTAAGATAGGCTCAGCCAAGCCATGATGGTCAGTGATGTATGTATTTTTTCCTTGCAATATTTTCAATTGATGATTTTTTTAAGTAGGTATTTATCACCATTAGTATCACTAGGTGTGTGTGTGTGTGTGTGTGAGAGAGAGAGAGAGAGAGTGAGGCACTGAAGCAAAGATGAAAGAACATTTTTAGAATCTGATTATCAATCAGAGTATGGTTCATTCATACCAAAGAATCATCTTGAAACATTTCCCACTATTTTACACATTTCTATGTAATATGTTTCAGTGCTTATAAGTTGATTGTGCATGCATATTGACAAGATATTTATGCATATATGGTAAGATTTAAACTGAAGAATACATACAGCTTTTTGTAACTTTATAACATTGGTATTAGCTCAATAAATACCATGCCTTACTTTTCCAGATTCATAATTGCTTTCAGAGATGCACTAGACTGACAGGGTTATGCATGCTTATTACTATGATGATTTTCTTTTCTATATTATATACATTTTTTCATACATACATGTCTGAGTGTTATTCATGTGAGAACTACCACAAATAAATTAATTAATCACAACTTCTCATATAACTGAATATGTGATGTATTAACACAAGAGAGAAAAAAATTTATGAATTAAGATTAGCAATATCCAAAAATCAAGACATTGCAATACATGAACATTTGTAGAACATGCATATATGATAACTACAGTGCTGAGGAAATTATAACATTTACACTGATGACAGAATGTCCAAAGAGTTCTTTCCCTCATAGCCAACCAATTATGATTTTAATAAAGGGAACTGAGAGGGAAGATCCTAACAGGGTAGTACAAAGTTCAGCATAGTAGCAATAACTAATTCAGAGAATTATGAGCATCTGTATCATAATGTGATGGCACAGGAACAGTGATGCGCTATACATGTTTAAAGATGATGGAAAAGGTAAATGACATCAATGTTTAAGGTAGCTTTTCTGGTACAGTTTGTTTTCATTTTATAGATTGTATGAGAATTGAATTTCTAAAAATATTAATGATTACTGTTGGTGTGCTATGCATTAATTATTTGATATACACTACAGAAAATAAGGCACCTAGGATAAACAGTTGAATTATCTAAAAATAAACTGGTTTACAGTAACACTTGTTAAGAACCACCTAAAACATGAATTATTTGTCTCTCCTGTTGCAAATAAGCCAGCTCTGGTAGCTCATGGCTAATACACAAATTTTCTGCGATATTTTCCCCTCTACAGTAAGGTAGAATTGTCACTTACTGTATTCAAGAGTGGATGCAGGGGAATGGTTCAACACTTATTTTTTTTCAATTTTTTTATTTATTTATTTTTATTATTTTTTTATTTCAGATTATGGTCTTTATGACTTAGATTTAACCTAGTATGAGATGTGCTCTGGGTTTCAGTGTAGTATAGCTGTGATTTAACAAGCAGAAGTTGGTAAGGTCTACCACTTACTGTGAAGAATTTCTCTTAATATGTGGTTTATAATAACTTATGTATTGTCCATCCCATTACACCTTTGGTTATATTTTGTTGTAATTTGATGTCATTTGTGAAACTCTCACAACATAGCTTTTCTGTAAACCATCCTATATAAATGCACATAATGTGTAGAGTATGTGAGACAGATATCAAAGGCAAGTAATTGAAAAGCCCACACTCATGCATTGCTCTCAACAATATTTTTAATTAATTGTGTTACATGTTATTGTTCAGTATACTTACAAATGGAAACTTTTCCATATCCAGTATTCCTTTTTTTTTTATTACTCTCTCTCTCTCTCTCTCTCTCTCTCTCTCTCTCTCTCTCTCTCTCTCTCTCTCTCTCTATTTTTTTTTCTATTGCCTTGTACCATTTCTTGAAAATAAATATGATCAATTATTATTATTTGTAAGCTAGTTGTTCTCCATTATGTATAAACAACATGAGAAGGTTACATGTTGGGTAATTTTTTAATGGGTGATTCATGTGTACTTTATGTTGAGTCTGTAGTTAGTTGAGGGAATGGTGTCAGGGGTGCTGCTCTTGCATGCAATCATTCACCTGACACTTCACAGTGTTTTACCAACAAGTCAAAAATTGTGATGAATTTAAAAAGTTTATAGTGTATGAAAATTTTCTCACATATTGTTTCTGTTAATTAATCAAGTAATTAATTAGTTTATTAATTTATTTTAAGTGATTTATTTTTTCATTTATTCATTTACCTGATAATTTTCTTTTTTCACTGTCACATAAAGTCCTGGATCTTTGCCTAGTAATTACTGTTACAGTAACTGAAATGCTCATAACCAACTTGTTTATATTTATGTATCTATCTATCTATCTATCTATCTGTCTATCTATATATTTTTTTTCCTAGATGAGAGTTAAATTTTTCGAATTAATTCACAAGGATTTTCTTCCTATGCAGTTTAATACTTTTTTTTCATTAATACAGCCCTCTACATTAATATTGTATGTCATGATCTGAATTTTCTGCAGAGAACTAGCATTCTAGAGTGAGAAGTGCATATGTTTCATGAAAAGCTTGGATATGTGTTTGTGGGGTAAATGTTGTGTATTTGATTAATTCAACTAGAATATAGGAGAATTCTTGTGAGAAAAGCTCACCTGTCTAGATATAATATACTGTAGAGGTCTCATGCATTCTAATGATACTGCTATATCAGTAATAATATAATCAATGGGATCTATCATTTCTGTTTACACCTTGATACTGTTCATAAGACTGGAACCATGTCTAAGCAAGCATTATATATCAACATTCACATAGCTTGGAGATTTGAATTGTACCTTAAGAGCGTGCAAGCTTTTATTATCCTTTATTTATTGTATACGACCTTCCAATAGGAAAATAATGTTTTGACACATACATACTGTTATAGGAGAGAGGCCTTAGTGTACAGATTGTGGGTCGTGCTCATCCAGGTGACCGTGCAGTTTCTCTCATAAATGAAAGTTTCTCGATGATCAAGAAATCCGTATGCTGTAGATTAGGTGTCCATTATAGTGTGTGTATAATATTAATTACTTATGAGAGATTCAGTGAAAAGCACAACTTTTTTTGTGTGTGTATATTTAGAATTCTTGCAATAATAATAATAATAATAAATAGAAGTTTGCAATTGTATGTTGTTCAGACTACTAAGTGATCACTGATACCATTGTCCATTATTTTTTGTTAAATTGATTTCATTGACATGGCTTAAACTGCTTTTTGCTCCAATAATGCAGTATATATTACTCAAGAGGTGTCTTAGATAGTAGTAACGTCCTAGATTTGCTGACCTTTATTGGTGTGCCTGTACAAATATAGGATGTAGAATTAGACATGTTGCAATTCGCCAGTCAGTAGATAGTAGCTTAGCTGTGTGTAGTTCATATGTACCATTTATGCACCGGTTTTTGTAATTCATCTCATACCATCAACATTTTGTAGTCATTCTTGTATTGTTTGGAGCGTTTGGAATGTTGTGAGAATGTCAAGGGTAATTATGTGGAGATGTTTGCTCTGACTGATGCAATGAAGGTCTCTTATGTGAAATGGAAAACTTGAAAAAATACGTACCATAGTAATTATGTTTAGTGTTTTGGAGTAGGGTACAGCTTTCAGTATTTGTTCTCATTTGCTCAAGCATAGAATGAAGCTGTTTGTGTACCGTGATAATGTTAATATTTCATACCAATGTGCAACCTATTGTTTGTTATAATTATGTATTTATTAATTATTGTTACAATGGCTATCACTATTATTATTATTATTATTATTATTATTATTATTATTATTATTATTATTATAATTTTTGTGTTATTATTATTATTGCAATAACAAATATGTAGTAAATCAGATCAGCATTCATGACACAGTGGGACTTAGTTAATTCAGAATGTTCAAGACTAAATTTGAATCAACAGATTTGTCACATAAGTAGAATTCTGGAAGTTTTTTATACATTTGTCAGTGCCTTTTTTTCCACTCATACCTTTTCTTATGTATAAGCTTTGTTGTATATGTCATTATACTCAGCCCTCCTGTTTTGGTACATATGCATTAGTAGTGCCTATGCCTAACATGAATGGTGTGGCAGGCAGCAGAGCCACATGGTACCTTGTACACTAATGAGTTAAGAATCATTAGTAAACCACTGCACTGACTTCAGTCAGACTGCTCCAAGTACTGGTGGTTCATGTGCTCTGTGTTGTTGTCCTATTACATGTCTGAAGATTTGGTTTAGCGCTTTGTTTGCTGCAGGAGAAAATTATGAAATAAACCTCTACATTTGAAATGTTATATGATGAATTAATGAGGTTCCACTGCAAATAGCTATATATGCCTAGTGCACAAGTTCCAAAGTATTATCGTTATTAAGTTTCCTTTGTTGTAAGTAATTTATTTTTTTGAGTTAAGGTAATTCAGTTGTCTTTGTTTCCACTGTACAGCCAAACATGTCACTAACTTGCCCACAAGATATGCACAGAAGGAGTAAATTCACTTTGTATTGTAGGAAAATCTCCTAAGACCTTACTTGTGTGTTAATTGCATGAGATTATAATATATGCCTTTTAGAAAAAAGTGTAATTTTATGTCTGTGATATATCAGCAGCTACTTCAAACTTTCATTAAAATCAGGTCTAATTTCTCCTCATCCATGACTCAGACCAAGTGATGAGTGAGATGGTTTTCATTGTGGCCTCATGCACACTATGTAGATTTGTATAAGTGTTTTGAAAAATGATTGTTGAATTCAATGTTAAATTCTATGTATTTATGTTAATGTCTCATAAAATGCACATGTGCCCATCAAAACATTTCTTAGTATGGACCAAAGTTAAAATATGTGCACACTAACACACACTGATCTTCAGTCACACTTTAACCTGTTTAATATTAGTAGTGAGTTCAGAATGAAATAAGGAAAGAATCCTAAGCCAGTTTTGTACTGATGATTTCAAGTGTTGAAAAGAAAGTATTTAATATTTTTTTCATGAGAATTTGGATATGCTAAGGATTGTGTATTACACGTGATTCATGGTACATACATAGGTAGCAATTCTACCTACCTGTGTTTTCAGTAGGTTGTAGACACAGTGCTGCATACTCAAAATGTTAAGCTGGTTTTACACAGGAAATATTTCTTTCTTATAAGTGCTGCTCATGTCCAGTGTGTTTCTTCAACACATGTTTGTAGTGAAAATCCTTATTGAAAGAAGTTACCTTTCAATGTTAATGATGGTTTGGTAAAAAGTACGTTGTGGAAAAGATGTCATTATAAATGACAGTGAGTAAAATTTGTAACAACAATACTAATTTTACTACTGTACATTGAAAGATACTTTACTCTGACATAAAATTACACAACTAGATTTGTGTTAAGGGAATATACTATGAAGGTATAGCAACTTTATGAAGGAAACACCCCTGTGTAATAATGGTTTTACATGTGTATTTGTTATGATAATAGTTTGCTTGTAGACTCTAAAATTCAAAATTAAATATAATAAGATATATGAAAGAAAATTAACTCAAGGTATCAGTCTCAAATGCTCAGAGTACATACATTTAAGACTCTGTATTGAAATCTGAGCCAGATCAGAGAACAAATATTACGAAACTGATTATTCACATCTCATTCAAATAAGACTACTATGCTACGTGAATATGATCTGAATAACATAGTAAGGACACTCAATCAGAAGTTTCCTTTAAGATGTGTGAATATAAAACTCATACAGAGCAAAAATGTGGATGAAACTAGTTTTCATTTGACTTGCTAAATTTTAGCCAGTAGTCAATAAGATATTTGAAATAATAATCATATAAAATGAATGAAATATAGAATCATAACCGTATTTTGGTTTATTGGGAAGTGCTCATCTGTAATTCATGTGTTAGTGTTTTGAGTAGCCAAAGCCCAGTGCATTCTTGGCTTGAAGAGTGCTTTATTTGTCAATTATGTGTATGGAATTTGGGTCAAAGGGTGTAAACTTTAGCATGGCAGGTGCCTCAACATCCTCTGGTGGGAAGACCAGTGTTCTAAGCTATGCAGTTCTTTTTCATCTTTTGTAAAAATGCTTTCATATGACACTGTAATTGTAGAGTGAATTATGATATAAGGAGTTTATTTGGTAATTAGTGATGTTTTGTGAAATATTGACCAAAAATTAAGTTAGATTAGCTGTAAAGTTTCTCATGAACATTCTTCATACTGTGAGTAAGAAAATTTAAGTTCCCACCACTAAGGAGTTGATATCTATCTTCCCTCCCGTCCAAAGTTTAACCATTTTTACCCTACTCGCAAGTTGCCTTAGGAGACTTGTTGTCTAGCGTCTGGTTGCTGTACAGGTTTGTCTGTGAAACAGTTCAATTCACTGTTGTCAGTACCTTTGTTTGGACTGATCTTTTGTGCATTTCTCTTAAGGGTAATCTTTATTATAAGGTCATTATGAGCAATTATTTAATGATTTTATCAAGGGATTACTAATCTCATTATTTTCTACCAGATATGTATAAATACATTCAAGGCTTACCATGCGTTTCATTTAGTTCATTGAGCAAGACAGCAATAGTGTTGCTAAGAGGACAAGATGACATGAACAACAGGTGCAACATTAGATAATATGCATCTAATGTCATGATGAAGGATGCCTTTTCTAATAAATAGCAGGATTGGCAAGATGGAGTGATAGGTAATTTATCAAAGATCAGTAAACTGCAAAATAGTTAACTACCTAACTGATTGAGCACATGCAATTATTATTGACTTGAAAAAAAAAAAAAAAAAGGCTCCCGCCTATCCCCTTCCCTCCATCTCTTGAGAGATTAATTAATTTAAACATTATCCTCCCCACTATGAAAGATCCTTAAATAAACGAGTTAGATAAGCAGATATTCAAATAAGAGAAACTAATATTTTTTTTATTATTAATGTATATACGTACTCACTGTAAAAAAAAAAAAAAAAAAACACAAATCACAAATTTGTAACAATTTTACAAAAGAAAATGAAACATATGTTAATCAGTTTACGCACTCCGATAACAGTGAACAGATGAAACATATGTGCTATTTTTTGCCTGGAGGAAATGGCGACAAACGGTGGCAGTGTCATTTTGAGGTGGTAAGAAGGTAGATACCGAAAAAAAAAAGGATGCATATAAGGCAAAGAAAGCCTAACACCTTGTCATATTAAGTAGCTTAAGTGCATCTTGGCACAACAACCAGTCAACTTTGAGTATTTTCCAAAGCCCGACAGGCACTAATACCCGTTGTGACGAGAGTCAGTGTCTGTGTGTTTGTGTGTGTGTACTTCTCCTGGTACTTTGTGCATGTGCCTGTGGCGTTACGTAGCGTGACTACGGATGTACATGTTGGAAGAATTTGCTTGAGGTAGCTTTTGAAATACCAGGAATGCTGCAACTAAGGAGGCTAACAGGAAGCAGGCAAGCCACCGCCCGCTGCTGGCTAAGGTAAACAAACACTTTTTTTTGTCATCAGGTATAGTTTGATTGGATCACATGAAGATCAGTCACGGATCACATGAAGATCAGTCACCGTGACTATTTTGAAGAAAGCGTCAGGCTAAGTTAGGTTAGATTACAAACATATTGTAAGCTCCGTAAAATGGCCCTTTCGCATCCCCCCAAATAAACATCTAGTGGCGCCAAATGTGATCCCAATGTGTAATGTGTTTCAAATTCCTGCTGTGCCTAGCTATTAATTATTTTTATTTCAAACAGATGGTTTTGTAAAGTGGTATATAAAGTGTGGGTGTTAAGAGCCTCCAACTATGAGAAAGACTAAGTACAATAACCAGTCAACATTTTTTAAACTAGACAGTCAATATGCAGTATTACCTTGAAATAGGTTCAGACAACCATCTCTTGAATATTTACCACCGAAAACACAGATGGTAAGGAGAAAAAAAGGTTAATTAATGATACACTTAATTGACATAACAAGTAAAAGATGAGTAATAAGTAGCGGTAATAACCTTTACCTTCAGTTCTCGCCCCACTTTCGTGACAGCGTATTAATAAGTGTTTTCTACCACGTGTAAGCCAAGGTTGTATGTTTTTCTCTCCTCACACGTGTCTTGCTCTGCTTTCCCACACATAGAACAAGTTTTTCAGACTTAATTGTACGACCATTATGACGTGTTGGGCGTGTTTCCTAGTAAGGATTGGGGAGACAGGCCTTAAGAACATAAAAACATAAGAAATAAGGGAAGCTGCAAGAAGCCACAAGGCTTACACGTGGCAGTCCCTGTGTGAAATATACTTACCTATTTCCACCTATCAACCCCATCCATAAATCCGTCTAATCTTCTCTTAAAGCTCCCTAATGTCTTATCATTAACAACTTGATTAGTGAGTCCGTTCCATTCATCTACTACTCTATTTGAGAACCAATTTCTTCCTATCTCTTTCTTAAGCCTAATTTTTTTCAAGCTTGAACCCGTTATTTCTTGTTCCGGCCTGGTTTCTGATCCTAAGAATTTTGCTTACGCCC
>NC_087163.1:5982500-5992500 GCF_035594125.1 Scylla paramamosain
GAGATTCTCAGAGCAAAGTCGAGGGTCTAGAAAGTCTCTGTTGACATTATAATCAGTAAAGGGACCACGAGCGGGAGGACTGTAGGTGATTATTTTGTATATTTGAAGATGGCTGGAAAGGAGTGGTAGAAAATGTTAAGGGGAGAAAGGAAGAAAGGATGAAAAAAAAAAAAATGGGGTTATTTAATTTTTTTTTCAGTGAAGGGATAGTTTACATTACCAGCAGTGGCGAGGGAAGGATCTGTAGATGATTATTTTGTATATTTGATGAAGGATGGAAAGGAATGGTAGGAAATGTTAGGGGAAGAACAAGAAAGAGGACAAAAAAAAAAAAATTGACCTCTGTTAGTGAAGGTATTGTTAACATAACCAGCAAAAAAAGAGTGGCGAAGGAAGGACCTATAGATGATTATTTTGTATATTTGACGAAGGTTGGAAAGGAATAGCGGGAAATGTTAAGTGGAGGGCAAATAATGGGACGAAAAAAACAAAAAAAATCGGTGAATGTATTGTTGACAGCACCATCAAAGGAGGATCTATAGGTTATTGTTTTATTTATCTGACGAAGGCTGGAAGTGATGGTTAAAAATGTTAAAGGTAAACTAGGAAAAAAAAAGGGGGATAGAAAAAAAATGTTTGGCTGTTGTTGACATTATAATCAACAAAGGAACGTCGAAAGAAGGGACTATACCTAGAAGATCATTTTGTATATTTAACGAAGGCTAAAAGGAATGGTTGTAAATGTGAAGTGAAGACGAGGAAAAAAAAATAGCAATGTGTTGATAATTTTTCAGCAAGGAAATGGGAGGAGACAAAAGGTTAATATAATTTGTTAGGTGAAGAGGCCTGGAAGAAAGTGTTGTTGGTGACGTGTAGCGAATACCAAGACAAGAGATAGTTGTGAATTGTTTGGTTCAGAAAAGAAAAAAGAAAATCATTGGTTCGATGTTGTGTTTGGCAAGGAATAGGATTTTTCTTATTTATTATTGTTGAGCAAAGAGGCAGGAAAGGAATTGAGTTATTTTGTTCATAACAGGGAAAAAAAAAATTCCTCGATGTTTAGTTAAGACGAACAAAAAATAACAGATCACTTATTATTATTAAGCAAAGACGCATGAAAAAATTATACTGATCAGCGAAGAGACGAAAAAAAAAAAAAAAATACATATACTCAATTATGTTTTTCAAAGACTTAAAAAAACAACTTACGCAATTGTTATTATGAAAGAAGAGAGAGAGAAAAAAAAAAGAAATATTAATTACAATGTTAAGCGGAGAATAAAAAAAATAATTACAACATTTGCAGGCGGCCGGAGAAAATTGTTAATTGTTACGTGCCTACGATGTTGAGAGAGAGAGAGAGAGAGAGAGAGAGAGAGAGAGAGAGAGAGGAGAGAGAGAGAGAGAGAGAGAGAGAGAGAGAGAGAGAGACTAGAAAGGAGGTATTGCTTCTGTTTGCTGCGTTCCTGGGTGACTGCTGGAATTATTACATACATGGAGGCAGACCAAGTGAGGCATCGATAACATCTGGACCCCATTACCCTCATTTAGCATTCAGACACAACAAGGCACAGCAACTATTTAAACTTTTAAATGTCTGATAATTTTTCCTCATGATCTCCTCAAAATTTTTAGACACTTATTTTAGTGCTATAGTCTAAAAAAACAAACAAAAAAAACAATGAACTACCTATTCTCTTTTTTTTTTTTTTTTTCTTAGTGGAAGCATTTTGTTTTTCTTTTTACAGTGGTTTGAATGTTAAACAGAAAACGACCATAGCAGTTAAAAGGGTTAACGGAGGAAAGAAAGCCCCTTGTGATATACTGTAGAAAGTCTCAAAGAAATAAAGACACCAAAAGGGACCCCATTAACCTCATTTAACATTCAGACACAACAAAGCACAAAAACTATTTAGCGGAGGAAAGACCCTTGTGATATAGAAAGTATAAAAGAAATAGAGACAACCAGAAAGGGACCCCATTAACCTCATTTAACATTCAGACGTAGCAATGAACAACAGCAATGAAACAACAAAGAAGAAAGAAAGATCCTTGTATAAAAAAGAATGTATAAAAGACAACCAAAAGGGAGACATAACTTGTATGCAAACCACACCCATAAACATTCACCTCTTTCGTAACTCTTCTATGATAAATAAGAGTCGAAAGAAAGCGAACAAAAGACGCTCAAAAATATGTATTCCCAGACTCACTATTACGACATGAATCATTACCCGCGGAGGAGGAGAATGGGAGGCATTTTCGAAGCTTCAAGAGAGATGACTCAGAAGATTCAAAAGACACAGACCTCCTCACATATCGCAAACACGGACGGTAAATTCCAGGAGGCCATGTGTGTGTGTGTGTGTGTGTGTGTGTGTGTGTGATGAGATGCAGGATTACCCAACGCAGGGTCAGCAGGCACCCACCACCAACATCTCGCCTCGCTAATGAAGGTGCAGGAGAAAGGAATGACTCTGCAGGTTCTCTTGGAAGGCTTTGGTGGAGAGAGAGAGAGAGAGAGAGAGAGAGAGAGAGAGAGAGAGAGAGAGAGAGAGAGAGAGAGAGAGAGAGAGAGAGAGAGAATTATGCAAACAAGAAGGTAAAAATAACACCAGTACTAAAAACATTCCAGCAGATAACGGAATTCAAAAGATTTTCTGAATAAACAAGAAAGCAATTTTAATACGCGAAGAAAAACTGACACAAGGAATAGTATGACGCGACAGATCCACTAAAGACACCTTGCATTTCCCGTTTCACCAAATACACACAAGATAGAGGAAGGTGAGAGGGAGTGGGGGAGAAGAGAGGTGGACGAATAGAGATAAGAGGGTTTGATCTTGTTGCGTGCAGGGGGAGTTAGGTTGGGGCGAGGGTGCTGTGGGGGGCCAGGGGGGGAGAGCAGGGAGGGGGAAGTGAGGGAAAGGTGTAATTATCATGGTCACTGTTTTAGTTCAGTCACTGTCGGGGTGTGTAAAAGCATGACTGTGGCAGTGGTGTGGTGGTGTGTGGCGGGCGACCTTCCCCTCCACGGCTTCTTGCTCTGCTGACCCGCTATGTTTACTGTCCATTGTCGACCTCTTTTTCCATCCCTTTCCCTCCTTCTGTTCTCCCCCTCTCCTCCTCCTCACTCTTCTTCTGTCTCTCCTCTTCTCCCATCCCTCCTCTCTTCTTCCATCCCACCCACCTCCTCCGCCTCCTGCCGTCGCCTTGCTTTCATCGTCTCCTTGGTACTCTGTCCACGGGTCATGCTGTTTATCTTCAGTGTGTCGTGCACGTGACGCTGTTCTTATATTATTATTATTATTACTATTATTATTATTATTATTATTATTATTATTATTATTATTATTATTATTATTATTATTATTATTTGAGGCGCAGTGGCCGATTTTCTCCTCTGTAATTATTTAATTATTTTTGAAAGTTTAGTCCTTGGGTGCTCAGTGAAGAGTTGTGGCTGCGGCACAATCACGTTAATGCAGGAGTAACAAGCTCCCAGCCTCGCGGTGTCCTCGGGTCAGTGGTCGGTGGCCGCCCCGGGGTGCCCCGCCACGCACGTACAATTGCTATTTGTCTAGCGGGGCAGCACCCGTGTGTGCAGTGAGCGCCGCCCCGCCCACCCAGGCTCTCCGCTCCCGAGAGGTAAATACATTTACTGGGTTACTTTTACAGCAGCGGAACCTGCGCCCCCTGTCCGCAAGGGCGTGACTCGGCACTGTTACTGATGAATGGTTAGGGTTATTTATCATCCACTTAGCACTCCACGTACACATTTTTTTGCCCAGAAGCCTCACAGTGACTAGAGGAAGCTGCTGTTTGGTCTTATGCAACCCTGCAGGATGCACGCGTCGCGCCCTTGCTTTCCCCGACAACAAATCGTTTACCCGTGAGAAAATAGTTTTCTTCTCTCACATTGTACCTGCGTGCTGATGGGAAGCTGGGAAGAAGAGAAAAATGAGGATTTCTTGTGGCAGAGTCACCGTCTAAAAAAAAATATATATATATTATTTTTACGTAAAATACCAAGGGAGGGGTGACCGCCGCGCCTCCTCAAGGCGTGGGCCGACACTCCTGCTTATTCGTGTGCAGTGTCCGAGCAGGGCCTTGAAGGCGGCACTGTGAGGGACAAAGGGCCGCCGCCCCAGGTGTTCCCGACACCACGTCCCTCAAGCTCACGCTCCTGATCTTGCCGATAATTTCACTTTTACATTATTTTTCCTGGCGCGCTCTCGTCGTGCCGGCGCCCCTTCATCGCCCTCTCACCTGGGATGGTGAACGGCGGGACTATTTCACATCACGAGTTCAAAGCACGCCCACCGCTGCTCTGTTGTTGCGTCACACGAGGAGAATCTCTGCCCTCTGTCTTAGGTGGGCGGGCGGGGCATCAGCCTCGATCGGACGTGAGCTCGATAGTGCCTGAAGCCACGTCTGATGGCAGGAAGGAAATCAATGTAACAAAGGGTTTTTTTGGGCGAGATGCATCTATGAGGGGACAGGAGACGGGGACTTGGAACATCCGGGAGGAAACTAAGGCGGCGGGAAGACCTGGTCAGGGATGAGACATGAAGAGACAGGATGACGAAACTAATAACCAAAAGAGGCGAGCATGAAGGTGATGGACCGCGCACGTGGTGGACCAAGGCAGACAAAGGCCACACACTGCAACACTCGGGCTCAATATGAAAAAAAAAGTAAAATAAAAAAACGAACGATATACAACGCATAATATGAAGGAAAATAAAGGCACAACACAAAACCATTAGCGCGAACAGGGAAAAAATTTTGTACTACATACACACATATATACATAAATACATACATATATACATACATACATATCTACATACATACATACATACATACATACATACATACATACATACATACATACATACCATACGTAGTTGTTTTTTGTTTACTAAGAGAAAGGGAAAGAAATGGCCCTTCATATTTTCTACATTCCATTTTTTTTCTTTTTCTCCTTTTTAACACACACACACACACACACACACACACACACACACACACTACACATGAAAAAAAAAAAGAAAATGAAACGAGGCATTAATGACCCAACTGGAGAATCCGTGTCGTGGGTTCTTTGGTGTGGGTTCGAAGCCCCGCATTCATCTGACTGAAGAGAGAGAGAGAGAGAGAGAGAGAGAGAGAGGAAAAAAATCATACTTATGTTTTCCGAAGATTAGAAGAATTATGAAGAGAGAGAGAAAAAAAATGATAATTACTATGTTGATTTAAGACCGGAAGTATATTGAGGCTGGGACGAACCATCACTACCACCACCACCACCACCACTCTGACCTCCTCTACAGGTACACATTCTAATTAGTCTAGAGAGGCGCCGGGGGTACTGTCTTACAACATCGTGGCGGAGGAAGGTGTACTGCTGAGGGTTGTGAAGGAGAGTGACTTAGAGATTAATGAAGGAAGCTCCGGTCCGGCTTGTGAATTATTTACGAGTTAATTAGGTTTGCTGCAAGTCGTGCGTGAGTAGAGGACTGGGTAATTCGGTAATTGTGTTCTGCAGGATATTTGTTAGCAGTTAATTCGTTACTTCGGTAGTTTGGTATGTATTTTTATTGCTTGGTTGGGTACACACACAAAAAAAAAAAAAAAAATAAATAAATAAAAATATAAATAAATAAATAAATAAATAAAAAAGATAAATAAATAAGGATGTGGACAAATACAGCTTTTAGGGGAGATGAATAGAGTAGTGGAGTGCATTAGCAGAGAAACTGGCATGTACAAACAGTTTACAGAGTTTTAAAGCAGAATATGATAGTTTGGCATTAAGATTACTAGTCTGATTTAACCCTGTGGAAATACAAGTTAGTACACACACACACACACACACACACACACACACACACACACACACACACGGATTTATGTAATATGTATGAATGTGTCTAGTTAAACCAGCCATCATGCAGAAATAAATAATGCTTAAGTAATCCCTCCCTCCCATCCTTCTCTTCCTCCCCTTCCCTCCCTCCCTCCCTCCCTCCCTCCCTCCCTCCGTTTCACTTGCCCTTCCTTACTTCCCGTCACATTCCTCCCTCCCTCCCTCTCCCCCTCCCATCCATCAGCCAGCTGGTCTCCTCCCATTTTTCATGCACCGAGCCACCTTTCTTTCAAACCAATGTGCTCTCTCTCTCTCTCTCTCTCTCTCTCTCTCTCTCTCTCTCTCTCTCTCTCTCTCTCTCTCTCTCTCTCATCTTCCTTCTCCAGGCGTTTTCTTCACCTTTCTCCTCCTCCTTCCTCTCCTCCACCTCCTAACCTTTCTCCCTCTCTCCCCTTCTTCCGTATCACCCTCATCTTTCCCCTCCTTCCTCCCAGCTCTCCTCTCCCTTCTCCTCCTCCTCCTCCTCCTCCTCCTCCTCCTCCTCCTCCTCCTCCTCCTCCTCCTTCTCCTCCTCCTCTTTCCCTCCACCCTTCGTTAAGCACCAAATGAGGCGATTTAACAACTGTAGGCGCGGCAGAAGACTCAACGTAACGACTGTGTTCCCTGCAGGTGTAATGGGCTGGGATTCGCTCGTCTCGAAACACTAAGTGAAGCTCCGATGCTCTTGACGTTTGGTTCAGTGTTGGTGTGGATATTCGCGCCGAGTTGTTTGTTTGTTTGTGTTTCTTTGAGTGGTTGATTAATTGTTTGTTTATTTGTTTACTAGTTTGCTTGTTTGTTTGTTTGTTGGTTGGTTGGCTTTTTGCTGCTGCTGTTTTTGTTGTTGTAGTTGGTGGTGGGGGTGGTGGTGGTTGTGGTGGTAGAGGTGGTAGTGGTGGTAGTAGTGGTAGTGGTACTACTACTACTACTACTATTACTACTACTACTACTACTACTACTACTACTACTACTACTAATACTACTACTACTACTACTACTACTATAATAATGATTATTATTACTTTATTAGTGGTAGTAGTACTAGCATTTGTAGTAGTAGTAGTAGTAGTAGTAGTAGTAGAGCAGCAGCAGTAGTAATTGTTGTTGCTTTAGAAAACACGTGTACATGAGGATTCGTATTCAACAATTTCAAAACAGTAAATGAAGCTTCGTTGCGCGGCTCGGTATCAATTCATAAGAATCCTGTTTGGTGCGTTCCGTCCCGTGTGTTTTTGTTTTTGTTCAGCGGGGCGTGGGAGAGAAGGAAAGGGAACCAGGGCTTGCTCTCCTGGTCAGGCTGCTGTCAAGGTCGCCTCCTTTTTGTGGTTAGCAAGTCATTGGCGGGAAGAAAAAGTGAAAAGTTAAGCTGATTCTGGTTCTGAAGTGATGATGGTGAGGTGAGGTGAGGGAGAGAGGGAGGGAGGGAAGGGAGTGGAAGAAAGGTGGGCAGCTAGGCAAGGAGGCAGGGAGGGAAGGAGGCAGGGAAGTGAGGTAGGCAGATAGGAATGGAGACAGGAAGGAGGGAGGGAAGGGCAGGGTGTTCTCAAAGAGTGTTGCCGTATATTAGTTATCAAGAGTGAGTGTATGTACTTAGGTTGGGAAATGCCTGTGTAGTGCCTCGCTCTCTGAAATCACACACTTTTGAACACCCTGATTGCAGTCACGTCCTATTCCTCTTTACGTATTGCAGAAGTTTTCATTTCCGCCGCTCTTCATGGCTTCCTTCCTCCTTCCTCCTCTCCTTCCCAGTCTCCTCCCACTCCTATGTCTTTTTTTTCTTTTTCTTTCTCTTCCCCTATTTACTTTTTTCCTACCTACTTTCGTCTCTCTCTCTCTCTCCTCTCTCTCTCTCTCTCTCTCGTCTCTCTCTCTCTCTCTCTCTCTCTCTCTCTCTCTCTCTCTCTCTCTCTCTCCTCTCAACTTTGTACTTTCTTACCTTCATCTCTTCTTCCCACATCGTCTCTGTTCCTTTTCATCTTCTTCCATCTTCCGTGTTTCTTTTTCTTTGATTCTTTCCTATCTCTTCACCTACTTTCCTTTTCTTCTGTAATTCCCATTTAATCTTCATCCCTTTCACTCATTTCTTCCCTTCTCTCCTCTTCTTTTCAGTCTTATTCCACCTCTTTTCCTCTTGTTCTTTCTCTATACCTCTTTCTTACCTCATCCACTCTCATCTTTACTTCTCTTTCCTTTATTCTTTCATTTATCTCCTTTCCCTTCCTCTCTTACACAATACTCTTCCATCCTTTTCATCTTTTCTGTTTCATTCCTTCCTCTCTACACATTCGATCTCCCCCCCCAATTCTCTCTCTATTGACTTTCATCTCCCCTTCTCACTTCCCCTCACTTTTCCACTCTCTACTTTCCACCCTAACATTCTCCCTCTTTCCTTTCACCCTTGTACAAACTCTCACCCTCTTTTCTTTATTAGAGGTGGCAGGGGTAAGTTCCAAGACACCCCGATTAGCATTTGTTTCGCCATCTTGAGATTAGAGAGCGCGGGGGTGAGGGGAAGATAGGGGAAGCAACTGTAATATCGCCGTCATTTCCACCGCCGATTGAAAAAGAACGTAAAAATTGTGAAAATATTCGCTGCAGTATTTTTTCTTCTATTTCCTTCCCGTTTACAGACCAGGAAGTGTATGCCGTTTTCTTTTCGTTGTTTTATTATTCTTTTTAGTAGTTCTTTTTTTTTTCCTTAGTTATTTCTTTATTTTTATTTCTTTATTTATTTATTTTTTTCGTTGTCTCTATTTTCAGGATTCATTTCGGTTTCTTCATATTTTTTTTTTCATTATTCTTTTTATACTTTTTAGGGTTCATTAAAGAAAAATCAGAGTGCATTTATCTATATATATTTTTTTCATATTTATCGTTCTTTTTTCTTTTATATTTCATGATTCATTTCAAATATTTTCGGAGAAGCCCTTTGTTTATCCTTCCATTTTTTTTTTTTCATTTTTAGAAGCATCTTTTTTTTTTCATAGTTAATTTAAAATTAAAATATTTCCAGCGATCATTTGTTTAGTTTTCCTTTCTTTTCACTTGCAAGGTTAAATATTTTCATAAGCCATTTGTTTATTTTTCAGTTTTTTCATACCTAGGGTTCTTTATTTTTATCTATCGTTCATTTGTAACATTCCCAGAGATCATTCATTAAGTTTTCGATATTTTTTCTTCATAATTTCCAAAGTTAATTTTCCTTGCAACCCCCTCCGTGGACACAACAGTTTCTCTTCAGAACAATCGCTGCCTTTTGTAACACGAGTGAATTAGAATAAATGATCGGTTTTCATGCCCAATCTTGCTGTCTTCCTCTCCAGCGGGCGCGTGGACAATAGCGGTAACGAGGTAATGGCGGCGCGATGACTGGGGCGCTAAAGGTCATCTGTTATCTGAGGTCAGTCTGCGCCGGTGCTACTGCCGCTGCCGCTTCCCTCGATACGTAACCTGAAGGGAGGGAAAGAAAGGCGCCGTGTTTGTTTATGATAGGAATTAATGTCTGGAGGTACATTTTGAAGGGAGTTACCTTTTTGGATTTTTCTTTTTTCTTTCTTTATCTTTCTTTCAACTTCGTCTTCTTCTTCGTCTTCGTCTTCGTTTTCTTCTTTTTTTTCTTCTTCTTCTGACATGTTTGTTGTTGTTGTTGTTGTTGTCCTCCCTCCTCCTCCTCCTCCTCCTCCTCCTCCTCCTCCCTCCTCCTCCTCCTCCTCATCATCATCATCATCATCATCATCATCATCATTGTCATCATTCTTTTTTTTAAAATTCGTGTAGCTCTTAGCTGCAAGAAAATAGAGGACGAAGGACGAGGAACGGGAAGAGAAAACAAAAATATGAAAAAAGAAACTGAGGGACAGGTAATGGAAGAAGCAGCAGAAAGGAACAGAGAAAAACAAGACTAACAAAATTAACAGATAAAAGCGGAAGGAATGAAGAGAAGCAGAAGGAACCGTGAGACGAATAGGAACAGAGGAAAACAGAGAGAAAGAGAGAGAAAGAAAAAAAAAAAACACGCAACAAAGAGGAACAGGACGAAAAATTATGGAAAAATAAAAAAGGAAGAAAAAAAGAAACCTGAAAAGAAGA
>NC_087163.1:6000000-6022500 GCF_035594125.1 Scylla paramamosain
CAGTGTAGCAATAGGAAAGGTATTTGGCGTGACAAATGATAGAAGAACGATAAGATGTGGGAGGAAGAAAGTTGTGGGGTATGCTGTACTGTGTTTGGGTAGGACAGTGTGGCGAGGGGATATATACTGAAAGAATGTAGCTGCGGATACTTATGTAGGTGTAGTAGCATTTAAAGTGTGTAGTGTAGCGATTGGTGTGTGATAGGAGGGTGAAGGAATATGGTGCTTTAATGATACTAATAGGTGGGGTAGTGCAGCTAGGTGTAGTGTAGCTGTAGATGTTTTGGTAGGTGGAGAACTGAAGCGTAAGGCAATGTAGTGTAACGACTGGGCTGTATGAGGGTGAGTTTTTGAATCTATCCTCAACAGGAAGATTCTTAAACATCTATCACTTCACAACCTTCTATCTGATCGCCAGTATGGGTTCCGTCAAGGCCGCTCTACTGGTGACCTTCTGGCTTTCCTTACTGAGTCTTGGTCATCCTCTTTTAGAGACTTTGGTGAAACTTTTGCTGTTGCCTTGGACATATCAAAAGCCTTTGATAGAGTCTGGCACAAAGCTTTGATTTCCAAACTACCCTCCTACGGTTTCTATCCTTCTCTCTGTAACTTCATCTCAAGTTTCCTTTCTGACCGTTCTATTGCTGCTGTGGTAGACGGTCACTGTTCTTCTCCTAAATCTATTAACAGTGGTGTTCCTCAGGGTTCTGTCCTGTCACCCACTCTCTTCTTATTATTCATTAATGATCTTCTAAACCAAACTTCTTGTCCTATCCACTCCTATGCTGATGATACCACCCTGCACTTTTCCACGTCTTTTCATAGACGTCCAACCCTTCAGGAGGTAAACATATCACGCAGGGAAGCCACAGAACGCCTGACTTCTGATCTTTCTAAAATTTCTGATTGGGGCAGAGCAAACTTGGTATTGTTCAATGCCTCAAAAACTCAATTCCTCCATCTATCAACTCGACACAATCTTCCAGACAATTATCCCCTCTTCTTCAATGACACTCAACTATCCCCCTCTTCTACACTGAACATCCTCGGTCTGTCCTTTACTTATAATCTGAACTGGAAACTTCACATCTCATCTCTAGCTAAAACAGCTTCTATGAAGTTAGGTGTTCTGAGACGTCTCCGCCAGTTTTTCTCACCCCCCAGCTGCTAACTCTGTACAAGGGCCTTATCCGTCCATGTATGGAGTATGCTTCACATGTCTGGGGGGGTTCCACTCATACTGCTGTTCTAGACAGGGTGGAATCAAAAGCTTTTCGTCTCATCAACTCCTCTCCTCTAACTGACTGTCTTCAGCCTCTCTCTCACCGCCGCAATGTTGCATCTCTAGCTGTCTTCTACCGCTATTTTCATGCTAACTGCTCTTCTGATCTTGCTAACTGCATGCCTCCCCTCCTTCCGCGGCCTCGCTGCACAAGACTTTCATCTTTCTCTCACTCCTATTCTGTCCACCTCTCTAACGCAAGAGTTAACCAGTATTCTCAATCATTCATCCCTTTCTCTGGTAAACTCTGGAATTCCTTGCCTGCTTCTGTATTTCCACCTTCCTATGACTTGAATTCCTTCAAGAGGGAGGTTTCAAGACACTTATCCACCAATTTTTGACCACTGCTTTGACCCTTTTAGGGACTGGCATTTCAGTGGGCATTTTTTTTTTATTAGATTTTTGTTGCCCTTGGCCAGTATCCTTCCTACATAAAAAAAAAAAAAAAAAAAAAAAAAGGCAAAGCACCACAGTTTAGCACGGGTTTGTTCCCTAAAAACAATGTAGAGTTAGGGAGTTTAATAGGTGTACTAGTCAAGAGGTGGAATCGTGCGGCAGTAGACAGTTTATATTAGGAAGGTAAGCAGTGTAAAGGTGTAGCAAGGGAGGCGTAGGCAGAGGCTAAATTGGAAAAACGTGTATCAGCGAACAGTATATTGTCGCGGGTGTAGGGAAGGGAAGGGGAAGGGCATTGTTGGGGGACATTGGGTTTCAACTTTCCCTCACCTTTGAACTAAGAGAAATGCCATCCCCCCACCCCCCACACCATTTGTCCGGGCCTTGTTAGGGCCCCTGCCTCATCCTCCTCCCGCGGCACGCTGGACCACGCCTTTCTCGGACACACGGGTTCCTCCTCCCTTCACCAGCTTCCTTAAGCATGCCACGCCCTCACACACACACACACACACACACACACACACACACACACACACACACACACACACACACACTGAAGACAAGGACACGGTAACGCCCATATTTTCACACGCCTCCCATATCAAGCGGCTCTACATGCCCTCACACTTACCCGGAAATTGTTTCGTGGGAAGCTCATAACCTCTCCTTGGAAGTTGTATTTATCAGGCGGTGCGCTGCGGCAAAACCTGCGCCGCGATACAAGGTCGCCGCCGCGTGCACTCTCGCCGGGGCTAATTGTTCACCTCCTTCGGTAGGAATGTTCCCAGCGTAGGGCGGGGCGGGTGACCTCCTGGAGGCTCTGCTGAACACGAGGAACACCGATGGTGGGGAAACGCTCACCACAGCACGTTGACCTCCGCCACCCCGCACGGCTCCCGCGCCGCCTAACTGGCCCCTGGGAGCACCTGTGCCTTAGCTCGTGTTCCTCTTTGCGACCGGTGGTGGAGGGTAGGTCCCGTCATCGCCGCCACCACCATCGCCGCTGCACGGTGTCAGTGGGTCACGCTGGGCGTAGGAAACAAATGTTCATGCACACACCAGCTGGCGGAGTAGTCGGCTGGGTATAATTTGAACCGATTTAAGGCGCACGTACCAGATACTTTGAGAAAGTTATCGCAGACTCCTGTCCAACTTTAGCCTACAGTAATTGTTGGCCACATTTTCTGAGTCACCCACTTTTGCCTGGGTGTTACACTCCCCGATGCTTCACCAGCCACCCGCCCACTGCTGCGTCTGTTGTGCCATCCTTGTAATACTGAATAATAATTTAACACGACGCACACCTGTTATTACACCGACGTTAGTTCAGATAGCGACACTTTGTTTTTTCTCCTCCGCAATGACCACCAGCGCCCCCTCCCCCCAATTGTGCCTGGGGACTGAGAGGTGACTTAATTTATTAGGTGGAAGATGTCACCAGCAGGTATGAAAGGAGCCGCCTTGCTACCTGGTGGAGATGACTTAATAGAGCTGAACCCAAGCCCGTCGTGGTGGTGGTGGGGGTGGGGGTGGTGGTGGTAGGGGTGTTGAAGGTGATGGTGTTGTTGTTGGTGATTATAATGGTGGTGGTGATGGTGATGGTGATGGTGGTCTTGATGGTGGTAGTACTGAAGTGGTGTAGTGATGCTGTTGTTGTTGTTAATTTTGTCGTCGTCGTCGCTGTTGTTGTTGTTGTTGTTGTTGTTGTTGTTGTTGTTGTTGTTGTTGCTGTCGCTGTCGTTGTCAATGGTAGTGGAGGTATGGTGATGATGATGGTGGCGGTGGCTGATGGTGATGGCAGTGGTAGTGATGGTCGAAAGTGATAGTGTAGGCGGTGTTGACATTCGTGATGGTAGTGATAGTGGAGGTACTGCTGGAGAAGGTAGCAATGTGGTCTGCCCACAGTCTTTTCTTTCTACAGTCTTTCCATTTCTAACTATACACCTTCCTCTGTCCAAACTCTTCTTTATTCACCTTCTTTCTCTAATTAAAGTAAAAAAGTAAAAAGCTGGAGAAGGTCACGTACGAGTAACTTCCCCTCCCTCTTTAGACGATGGTGATGATGGAGGAGGTACAGTACGTCTATGGAAGGTCATGGCGCCCTTCCCTCCGTCCTTTCCCCCGTGGGCGAGGTGCGGGGGGCTGATTCATGACGCAAGTGGCATTCCCACGGGAGGACGCGTCTGTTGGGGTCACCGGGTCATCTGAGGTCAGGTGCTGCCGATCGGGGAAAAACTGCCCCAGCGAGTAGTCAAAAATAAAGCTAGTTCTTGTGGACCGCGTTTCTGAATTCTGAATATCTTCCTGAATATTCAGCTGGTATCTTTTTAGTAATTTTGGAGTCCATAGAAGGTCCTTGGATGGCTTAACTTTTTTTTTTTCATGTATTCACAACGCTATAGTCTCGTGGGAAAGAAAGTGAAGGAGGAAGGTTAGGGGGAGGGCGAGTGGTGGTGGTGGTGGTGGTGGTAGTGGTGGTGTTAGTGACGTATCAGTACCGTCTGCACCCTCCCACCTGCCTTCCCTCTTACCTGCGGGGCCGAGACGAGGGGCTGAGAGAGGCAGGACACGACGGACCATCCCTCGCAGTCACATTGTCACGGGGATAACTGTGATGGATGAATGAAGACTGAATGCGGAATGAAGGGCAGCATTCATTTCATCGTTTCATCATTCCTTACTCGACACGCACCATCGGTATTCCCATTAGAGAAGCAGTAAGATCCAACACTTTGCAAGAACAGATGCAGCATAGGATTCAACTCTCATGCATGAAATCGGAAACTAAACAGAGATAGGGAAAGAAACCACACTTAACGTTTTCTTTTCACCACCACCAGACTGCAAGAAGATCCACCGCTCTGCAACGACTGGAAAGGATTTATCACTCTTAGGCATGAAATCAGAAACAAAAGAGATGGAGATAGGGAAAGAAATCATGCACACTTCTCTCATATTCTTGTTTCATCACTTCCATTTGTGTTGTAACTCCTGCTGCGTCTTGTTCCTTGAGAGAGACGGAGGACGTGCTCCTGTGAATGTTAACAATTACATGTGCTTCGTTACCAGCGTGGTTTGACTAAATATGGGTGCTTAATTAATGTCCTATTGAATGCATGTGTGTGTGTGTGGAATGGTTGCTACAGAGAGAGAGAGAGAGAGAGAGAGAGAGAGAGAGAGAGAGAGAGAGAGAGAGAGAGAGAGAGAGAGAGAGAGAGAGAGAGTGTGTGTGTGTGTGTGTGTGTGTGTGTGTGTGTGTGTAAGTTTTTATTATACATAGTCGCAATTCATATTTGAGTTTGTTATTTTGTTTATTTTATTTGGTAATATTAGTAATGTGTGTGGGTGTCTTTCATGTGTGTGTGTGTGTGTGTGTGTGTGTGTGTGTGTGTGTGTGTGTGTGTATGTGTGTGGGCGTCTTTGTTCTGTTAATATATGAATTTTCTTTGTTCGTTTGCTTATTTATTTACTTGTTTGTTTGTGTAAATGTCAGTTTTTCCTGTGTTATATGCAGTTATCTTTTGTTTATTATATGCTTTATTTATTTTACATCTTAATAATTTGCATGTCTATTTTGGTCTATTTGTGAATCTTTTCTTTTCTTCGTTTTGTGTTCGTGCGTACTTTATTTTTGTACATATTTGTGTGGATGTGTTTGTGTGGGTATGTTGCGTCTGTCTAGGAGGTGAATGATTTGCCTTGATATGATGATGATGATGATAATGATGATGATGATGACAAAAGATGTAAAAAGCTTCGTATAGAAACATTTACTCTCCACCTTTACTCTCCTTGTTGCTGTGGATATCATGTTTTCCCCTCTTCCATTACCCCCCCTCTCTCTCTCTCTCTCTCTCTCTCTCTCTCTCTCTCTCTCTCTCTCTCTCTCTCTCTCTCTCTCTCTCTCTCTCTCTCTCTCTCTCTCTCTCTGTGTGTGTGTGTGTGTGTGTGTGTGTGTGTGTGTGTGTGTGTGTGTCAGAATTTTATTGTGTTCCTGTATTTATTTTGAAGCTAGTGGCCTTTGAAGTATAATCTTACCCCTTAAATTTTGCCCTTCCAACGAAAATCAGTCAGCACAGGTAGACAGATAAATGAATGCATAAATACTTGATGATGAATAAATATATAAGTAAGTGGAAACAACATAAGTAAAAATAGGCATGGGAACACTTGACACAGTAAACGAAAAGTTGAAGAGTTGAAATTAAAAAGAAAAGAAAAACAAACTAGCAGAAAATTAAATACACATAATAAACAGATAAACGTAGCACAATGAATTCGCAAAACAACAAAGAGAAGGTTAAAGACAACACCGTAATCTTTTCCTGTAACTGGAGGAGACTTATCTTATCCTCACTAGGGTGTTGTGATACATATCGTAGTGGTCATGTATAGATCATAGCAGATTATGATACACTGTGGTACATACTGAACACGCAGGGCAGCGCAGAGTCCCAAAGAGATAGAGAGCTGCTGTATATTTTAACGTCTTTCCTTCTATATATAGTTCCCGTGTCCTATCACTGAAAACAAATGTGGTGTATAAAGTTCCGCATTGTTTTTCTGGTTTGTATTAATTAGTGGTTGTTATTTTCATGGGTTTTGTTTGATTGGGTGACGAAAGAGTAGTTATCTTTGTTTGTGTGTGTGTGTGTGTGTGTGTGTGTGTGTGTGTGTGTGTGTGTGTGTGTCTGTGTGTGTGTGTGTGTGTCTGTGTGTGTGTGTGTGTGTGTGTGTGTGTGTGTGTGTGTGTGTGTGTGTGTGTGTGTGTGTGTGTGTGTGTGTGTGTGTGTGTGTGTGGCAATATTTTCGTGGCATCCTTTCGCGTTACTTTCTATTTGTGAGTGTCAGCAAATTCGGCTTCTCATGCATAATTTCTTACATTCTTCTGGCGACACCATTACCTACGCCTGGCAGTGGGTACCATTGTGCTGCCTTGGGATAACTGACATAAAGGAACAACATACTTGGTAATAGATTATAATTAATAGTCGACTTGATAGCAAAATTACGTGATAAACTGAATAATAAAACTGATAACATGAAGATCCAGATGAAAAAATAAAGAAAATAGAAAACCTGCTTAGATAAAAAAAAAAAAAAGCATGAAATACTACTAATAATGTTGCCAAAAATAGTTTCGTTAGTTCATTAAACTTATTAGACAAGAAACTGAGTAGATAAATGATCAATATGCTGTCTGCGTGTGTCAATTTGAGTACTTCAGAATTTCATTAACCCCTTGACACCAGGGCATGAATTTAATTTCATTGTAGGTATGAACAGAGAAAATTTTATGAAGTTTATTCTTATATATTTTGCAATGAAAGGGTTAGAAATAATCTTTAGTTACTCATACTCTATAATTGTATTTTTATTTACTCTGTTTTGAGAAACAACCGATGACTGTGTGAAGTCCAAAAATTTTCAGTAGTATAGAATGGGTTAAAGTGACCACAAGGAAAGACGAAAGGATAACGCACAGACTGCATAACACGCGGGCAGGTTAACATTATCTTGTTAGCCAAATCGTTGAGGACGGCAAGCTTGAAACAAACAACACATCAAACAGACTCGGTAACCAACTTGCGTGTCAAGCAAACTAAACATTATGATGACTGATTGATTGACTGAAGACGCTGCAATAAACAAATCTATCTAATAAACTCATTACGCAGCAGAATAACAAGATGACAAACGCATTGCTTAACAAAACAAGCCAATAACGAAGTATTTTATAAACTCTTTCCGCCATCAACTCTGCGTCAAAACAACACCAAACCAAACAACAAGTCCACTCAACAACAAACACAAGTAATCTAAACACACACGCACACACACACACACACACACACACACACACACACACACACAGTTATCCCGTTAGTCGCTACCCCCTCTCTCCCCCCCCAAAGTACCGTACTACCCTCAGATTATCCTATCAAACGTATCTTCTCATAACTTCCCATCTTAAAACGCCCTTATTAAACATCTGGTATAGCTAATTTTCATGCAGAGATAAGGGGTGTTTTTTTTTTCCTCGTTCGTATATACAGTCCCGATATTTTCTGACCTCGAGCAGCTAAAGATAAAGGTCAAGAGATAACAGAGGAATATATGTAACTTAGATTTCCTGGTAAGATAAAGAAGCCACTGGAGGAGGAAGAAGAAAGCGGAGAAGAAAAGACTGACTGGAGTGAGGGAAGGAAAAAGGTGATAGGGGAACGTGAGAGAGAGAGAGAGAGAGAGAGAGAGAGAGAGAGAGAGAGAGAGAGAGAGAGAGAGAGAGAGAGAGATACGACGGAGTAAGACAAGAATGATGAAGTGAAGGTACTGAATTTATAAGTAAGGTAATGGAAAAAAATGCATGAGAGAGAGAGAGAGAGAGAGAGAGAGAGAGAGAGAGAGAGAGAGAGAGAGAGAGAGAGAGAGAGAGAATGCTGGAGAAGAGAAGAGGAGGGGGGGAGGGTGGGAGAGGTGAGAGAGGGAAGGAATGGTGTCAAGGCTGCGATGAGCGAGCGAATGGCGGGAGTGCGTTGGGGCAGAGGGGGGCAGGAGGGGCGAGGGAGTGGGGAGGTGGGGGTAGGTAATCTCTTCCCCTTCCCCAATTCCCATCCTCCCCTCTCTCCTTCCCCGACATTCAGATATTCACGTTTCTCCTCCTCCTCCTCCTCCTCCTCCTCTATTGCCGATAAAAACACGTTCGTTCCTTCGTCAGTTTTGAAAGTATTTTAATTACAAGGATATTTACTAAGGTGCTTTCCTGTTTGTATTTTTTTTTTTCCAGTTTTCTTTCTTACTTTTAGGGTGAAATACGTTATTTATTTATTTATTTTTTTCTTTTATTTTTGTTGATTTTCTTTCCTACTGTTGTGTGTAAAATACTGTTTATGATTTTTTTTTTCTTTCTTACCGGTGAGTGAATTGCGCCTTAAGAGAAAGTGTTCATTTTCTTTTCTACCTTTGTGAGTGAAGTATGCGTCGTTATTTTATTTTTACTTTTCTCAATTTTCTTATCGATTACTGAGTGAAATATCCAATCTACATAGACGCAATTATTTTCCTTTAATTAACTGCTTGCTTTCATAATTGTAAGTTGATTTTTCACTGCAAGTCTACTATGTTTTTTTTTTTTTTAGCCGATATCTTATTTTCGTAATTATAAATGTATTTTTCACTTAGTTTCTCATGGATGAAAGTTAATTTCTCACTAATATTTTCTCGTATAATTGTCTCTCTTACGCAAACAATACCTGCTGCGTGTTGGGAATTTAGAGGAAGTAAAAGATTTGGAGAAAAGGAAAACGAAAGTGTACTAAACCATAAACAAGAAAATGCAGAACATTCCAGTAAGCACAAACACACACACACGCCTCTGATGCGATAATACCTAGCAGTAATAATAACATACACAGCGCAATGCTATACTGAACACACAGCAGGGGAAGAACAGTAAGCTTTATGCAGAAAACCACACACGCAAGGCGGAATCTATGACCACCTCCATCACTAACAACAGCAACAACAACAATAACAACAGCAACAGCAACAACAACAGCAAGAACAACAACAAGAGCAAGAACAACAACAACAACAGCAACAACAATAATAACAACAACAACAATAACAACGACGACGACGGACGACAACAGCATGAAAAATAACAACTACACTGAATAACACACACACACACAGAAGTAACAACCCAAAGATGATAAATATAACATACCTTCCTTCTTTCCTTCTTTCCATCCATCCATCCATCCATTCATCCATACATCCCACCTTCCTTCTTTCCTTCCCTCATTCCTCCCTTTCCCTTCCCCTTCCCTCTCCCCCTCCCCTACCCATGCCCTCCCCAACCACCACAACACACCTGCGGCTGGCCCACCACTCCTCACTCCCACCACTCCTTCAGCGCCATCTTGAGGTCAGGGGGTCGCGATGCCTCAAGGTAGAGGTGCAAACGTGATGAAGGGGCGATATTACTGCTTGCAAGGCCTTCATGGCGACGCTGCTCACGCTACGATAGGTTTTAAGAGATAGTGTTGTTGTTGTTGGTGGGGGTGGTGGTGGTGGTGGTGGTGGTGATGGTCGTGTGGTAAGATGATGGGTAGAGGAAGTTACGAGTATATAGGGGTGAGGGTTAGGGCTGTCATATAATGTAATGGTGGTGTAATTGAAGGGATGGTAGGGTGTGCTGTGGTGGTGGTGGTGGTGGTGGTGGTGGTAGCCTTCAGGGTGTAAGCTGAGGAGTGGTTGGGTGTTTTGCTAAGGTCTAGTGTAAATATAATGGTAGTGGTGATGTGTTTGGGTATAGCGGGGTATAGTAGTGAAAAGTTCGTGGTATACTGTCGTGATTACATACATTACATAGAATCACGGGATAACCAAACAGAATTAGACTTATTAGTACTTACTGGGCTGTTTAGGGATGTGATGTAACTATTATTTTTATATGTAAGCCGAGTTTTGGCCAAGGACAACAAACGAAAAAAAAAAAAAAGCAAATTGAAGGTCTAAAAGCAAATTCATACTTTTATTTATTTATTTATTTTTTTTGTCAGTGTCGATGTGCTAGCGATGTATACAAATTAAGGTGTAGGATACGTGACACTATAAAACTCCATCGTATTAAAAATGTATGGAAGACACAGATATACAGTTACATAATACATTATCGGATATAGGTAGCAGCGAAAAGTGGTAGCAAGTAGCGTTAACAATAGTGGCGGTGGTAGTAGGAGCGGCAGTGGATACGTAGACAGGTAGCGGTAACAGAATACGGTGACGGCGACGGCGGCGTAGGCTGTGGCGAGGATGCAGTAACATGAGAGGGCGTGAGGACTGTACTGCGGTGGCCTGCGTAGCGTGAGTGGATGGCGATGGAGACTCGTGATGGCGGGGAGTGACTGAGGTGAGGGAGTGGTGTGACTAGGGAAAGGTGAGAAATATGTGAATGTTTTGATTTTGTGAGGTGTGGATGGTGGAGAAAAATGAGGAACTGGAGGTGTGTACATCGTGGTGTGGATTTGAGGGTCCTCAGGTGTGGGTGTCGTGCCGGGGTGTGAATATAGGAGAATAATGTGGGTGCCGTGTGGATAGATGTGAGTAAGAGTGCCGAGTATATAGAAAGGACATCTCAGTTTAGACATTTACATACACACTGTCTTCACACACACACACACACACACACACACACACACACACATGCACAAACCCTGTACATGAAGAGGCGGTAATGAAATACGTATGCAGAAAGCACTCCCAAGGTTACGTACATACATTCTATATCCTTGTGAGCAAAGGGTGAATCTCACACACACACACACACACACACACACACACACACACCTTTTTCACTAATACCTTTAACATTTTTCTTTTATTTATTTATTTTTCGAAGCCGTGAGTGAATTTCGACAGTCTGTCCTTTGCTATTTAAATATTATACAGTGTGAGCGTTATATAGACTCGGAAAAGTGCAGAGTAACTGTAGACTCATCAACACAAACCTAATCCTTGACTGTACATATTTTATTTTCTTAACAGTCCTTCTCCCTCGTATTTTTTTTCCCCTTCTTTGTTCCTCTTTCTTTCTCTCTCTCTCTCTGTCTTCTTTTGTTTCCCTCTCAGTATTTTCCTTTTGTTTTCCCCTTCTATCTTTCATTCTTTCTTTACATCTGTCTTTCTCCTTTCCTTGTCTTTTATTTATTCCCACCCAACTCTCTCTCTCTCTCTCTCTCTCTCTCTCTCTCTCTCTCTCTCTCTCTCTCTCTCTCTCTCTCTCTCTCTCTTGTTTTTTTTTATATTTTACATTCCTTCTTTTATTTTTCTGTCTTTGCTGTATATATTTCTTTATTTACTTTTATTTCTTACGTTTCATCATTTCTTTTCTTATTTTTATCCATCACTCAATCAGTCAAAGAAGCTATTTATTTTTCTGTCCGTCTGTCTGTTCGTCAGTCTCTATTTACCTGTCTAGCTACCTACCTGTCTATTTTCCTCTGCATGTATGTAAGGCTGTTTGTATGTATGTGTGTATGTATCAATCTACGTATCTATTTATTTTATATCTGTCTGTCATTCCATATACCAGTCTGTTTCTGTCTGTATCTATTTATCTATCTGTCTATCTATCTGTCTATCCATCCATCTATCTGTCTATTTATGTACGAGTATCTATCTACTGTATTTATCTGTCTATGTATGTATGTATGTATATATGTATGTATCTATCTGTCAGTCAATCTATCTGTCTATCTATCCATCCACCCACCAACCATCCAATCAACCACCCATCCATCCATCCATCCATCCATCTATCCACCCACCCCATCTTTACAATCTTTCCCTCACTGTCCCTTATTCACCTCCCCCTCCCCACTTTTCGTCCTTAACCCTCTTACTGCCATTCCTCTGCACGTGGACACGAGGCGCAACATACCGGAGGAGGTGTGATAGCCCTAAACACGGGGCAGAAACACCTCGATACGCTAAACACACAGGCTGGAACACTTACCTCGCTCTGCTTCATATTACTCAGGGTATAAACGAGGCACCAGTGAAACATCTTTTTGGCCCACGACCTCGACCTGCTGCCGGTGAGTCATGAGGATACGTGAGTGAGGAATACTTGTACGTACTTAGGTAATGTGTGTGTGTGTGTGTGTGTGAGCGAGGTGAATCAGGGCAAGGCAAGGTAAAGTAAGACAGGTAGGGAAGGTTAAGGTATGTTTTCGTTGGATAGCAAAGGCTTTTGATGAGATTGGGACGTTTGGTTTTGTGGTGCGTTTCTTCGAGGTTCCATGGTAAGGTTAGGTTAGGTTGGGTTGGTTTGGGCCGGGTTTGGATCGGCTAGGTTAAGTTAGGTTGGGTTGTGTTGTGTTGTGTTGTGTTGCGTTGTGTTGTGTTGGGTTGAGTTAGGTTTATTTTATTTTATGTTAGGTTAATTTATGTCATTTTAATTTGTTGTGTTTTGTTATGTTTAGGTGGGTTAAGTTAGGTTGATTTATATTATGTTAGTCTATATTATGTTAGTTTAAGTTAGGTTAGATTAGATTAGGTTTGGCTGTGTTGAGTTCCGTTAAATTATGTTATGTTAGGTCATGTTAAGATTAGTTTTAGAGGGAGAATGAAAAAATGGTTATCAAATGGAATTATATGTAGCAAAATTCACGTTATGGAGTAGGAAAATTTAGAATATTATCCATAACCTAATGTGAATTCTAGAAGACAGTGGAGCATAAGAAATAGCAACGCAAAAGAACATAAAGGAAGAGTAGACAGCAGCAAACATTGTGACCCTTACTGTTTGTGGGAAGCAGGACTATGGATTAAGAGTGGGGGGGAGGGGGAGTGAGTGCAGGTGGATTATAGTCTGCGGGTGGAGGTTGGAGGAGTAATTTTTTTGTGGAAGTGTGGCGTCAGAGGCACGTGTTGCTGGAGAGAGTGAGGATGTCTGTGTAAGCTGAAGGTTCATCCTCTTCATATCATGTCACAAACGCCCTTGCTGTGTGTGTGTGTGTGTGTGTGTGAGAGAGAGAGAGAGAGAGAGAGAGAGAGAGAGAGAGAGAGAGAGAGAGAGAGAGAGAGAGAGAGAGAGAGAGCGCAACCAACTAACCAACCAAGCTTGTCCACACTCAGTCTAAACATTTTCAGCACATACTCGTAAATAAAAAAAAACTTAACATAATAAAAACACACTGAAGTATAAACACACACACACACACACACACACACACACATACACACAGCGTACCCATTGCCATGCCCACACAGGTGAAGGGGTGAGCGCGGGGCTGGAGCACTGGGGGTCACGCGGGGCCGGGAAGAGGTCAGGTGTGGGGCGGAGTGTAGTGGTGGCGGTGATGAAGAAAACAAGAAGAGGCGCGTCGCTTACCTGATAGGCATTTAAAGGATGTGAGATGAGCTGACTGGCGAAGAGTTACTTGCAGGCTGACCATGCAAGTGCCCTTTTCCTCCCTCCTACCCTCCCTTTACCACTTTTTCCTCCCTTTCTCTGTCTGTTCCTCCAGCCACATACTCGTACTTCTCTCCCTTCTCTACCTACTTTCTTTCCTCCCTCTCTCTGTGTTTCTCCAGCCAGACGCCTTCCTTTCCCTATTTACGTTACGTCCTTTCGTCCCGCTCTGTTCCTTCCTTCCCTCTGTTTGCCTCCTCGCCTTTCCCTCCTCTCTGTGTGTCTTCCAGCCACTCTCCTCTCCGCAGGTAACTTCAAGTGACCGCTCAGAAATGGCTTTACTTTTCCCAGCCTGTCTCCACCTGTCCTCTCGTCTCTCATCCCTTTCCCCATACTCCCCTCCTCCTTCCCATCCTACTTCCCTTCCTCTCCTCCCCCTCTTCCACAACACAGAAAACTCCCGTACTCTTTCTCTCCCTCCCATCCCTCCTCTCTTCCACCGTCCCTTCCTCCTGACAGCATTATCGCGTCCCACTCATCATCTCCACCTTTCACTGCCTCGCTCTCCGTTGTGCCCCGAGCCTCAGCCTGTTTCACGCCCCCGCCAGGCCCGCCCCGCCCTTGCTTTATGTCTGTGCAATCAGTGACGAGTGGGAAGGACTGATGTACTGGGTCCCGTTGCCGTTGGGCGAGGAACCTTATCAAGGACGTGGACCTTATGTGGTAAAGGGAACACTGACGAGCAGCCTGGACGGAATCTTACTGAGGAAAGACTTGCTGGGTTAGTTTTATTAGAGGAAGTCTTATGCAGGGTGTTATCTCTGGACAACTTGATTTATGTGAAGTTTATATTGGAGAAAATCTTGTTGACTTACTGGATGGAATTGTATTTGGATATTTCCTTCACTGGCGTGGTTTTGCTGGAGGAAATATGGTAAGGCACATCTTCACTGGTCATTATCATTTGTTTAAAGATATATTAGAATTTTACAGGAAAGAAATGTATAGAAAAAAAATATTACCAGCAACAGGTTGAACAATGCTTGTTTTATTTGAGGAAACCTTATGACACACCATTATTGGTCATAATTATTAATTTAAAACTACATTAGATTTTGGCAGGAAAGAATTGTGTCGGGTAAAATATCTTATTATCAGTTTGGACAATACCGGTTTTATTGGAGGGAATCTTATTCAACACATATTTGTTAGTCAAGATTCTGCCGGAAAGAAATGTGTCGGATGAAAACTCACCTGTAATAATGTGGACAATATTAGTTTTGTTGGAAGAAATTTTATAAGACGCATAATCATTGATTGTTACTATTTGTAGGGCTGATATCGACCGAAATTGTGCAGGGGAGAAATGTGTTAATAAATTCATACTTGACAAAACCGAAATAACTTAGTAATAATTCAGACAATATACATAATTCCCTCGCTTCTATTCATTACTGAAAAAAAAAAAAAAACACGCAAGAAGTGAACTGGGTAAAATCTCACTGCACTATATCTCAACCAAGTAACAGTTGTGAATGTAACATTTCTGGCTCCGTAAAACAAAATCTTACCTGCACTCGGCAACACTCACTCCTGAAGGCAGCGAGTGTGTTGCTGTGTTGCTGTGTTGTTGTGTGATGGGAAGGACGTGCTCGTTTGGCTCGTTCGTCGCCGGATGTGTGTGTGTGTGTGTGTGTGTGTGTGTGTGTGTGTGTGTGTGTGTGTGTGTGTGTGTGTGAGCACGTAAGTGGCTCGTTCCGTCTATGCACTCACTACTTATCTCTTTAGAAAGTGTTGCTTGGCGTCTTCCTCACTTGCTTAATTTGATTACAAGATTTTGAACGTAGACTCATCATTTCCTGTGTCTTTTTGATTGGATGATTTTGAATATACTCATGATATCCTGCTTGTTTATATACTTCGATTGAAAAGTCTGGATATAGATACGTTATTTCCTGTTTGTTTTATATAGTTTGATTGATAAAGGCTGGATGTAGATGCATAATTTCCTGCTTGTTTATATAGTTTGATTGATAAAGGCTGGATATAGATGCATAATTTCCTGTTTTATCTATCCGTTGACTGGAAAATTTTGGGACACTGACCTAATAACATATAATTCCATTTCTCTTCACTGTGCTATAAATTCTTCAGTCTCCACTTGATTAAAAGCGTTTGGATGTAAAGACACAATTCCCTGTTTTTATCTTTAATCTATCCTGTCTGTTCTTTTCATTCATGTTATCCTGTTAGTTCCATTTAATCAACTTTCTCCTGATTTCACTTTCCTTTCAATCGTGTAGAGTATGTAAGTCGGTCCCCCTGATGTCCATTTCTCACACTTTCATCTCGTCTCTGTGTTGCGTCATCTGTTTACTCCTGTTTGATCTACTCACTCTCGTTATTTGATCTACTGACTCCCGTTTTCCTTTCTCCTCATTGTCCAAGGCGACTCAGTTCTGACCACCCCCCTTAATTAAACTTTTCTTCTCTTCTTAATTCTTTTTTCCTTCTCCTTTTCACGGTATCCCATTTACTCCTTTGGTTTTATTTACAGTTCTCCTTTCCTTGTTTTATCGCGTTACTCTGTTTATCCATTCACTTTTTTCTTCTTTTCCTCCTTATTCACTTTTCTTTTTCTTCTCTCTTTCCTCCCTTTATCATGTTCACCTACTTCTCCGACTTTTTTTCTTTCTTTCCTTCTGTTATCACGTTATCTTATTCAGCCATCAGCTTTAATTTTTATGCCTCCATCGTTTTCTCCAATTATCGCGTCTTACTTAGCATCTATTTTTCTTAGTCCTTGAATATTTTCTTCCTTTCAGCACATTATCTTATTTGCTCTCGTTCGTTCAACTTGCTCTAAATATACCTTTCGATTTCCTCACCCTTTCCTATCTTCATCTTGATATAATTTTAACTCATTTGATCAGCGTGCTTCAAATTTCCTTCCCTCATAATTGTGCTGGCCGCCTCGATTACTTCATCCTTTCCTACCTGTTTCATGATATCCTTTCAACTCCCATCTGGTCAGCGCGCTCCCAAGTTCCCTCTCTCGCTTACAACTGTGCAGGTTTTCTCATTGACTTCTCCACCCTTCCTAATCCATCACGATATCTTTTAATCCTCATTTGGCCTGCGTGTTCCAAAGTTCCCTCACTCTTATAACTGTGCAGGCTTTCTTGATGGCTTCTCCACCCCTTTTTAATCTCTTATATCTATCAAGACATCCCTTTAGCCTTCATTTGGTCCGCGTGCTTCGAAATCTCTTCTCTGATAGCTCTGCGTTTACATCAATGACTTCTCCAACCTTACTGATCTGTTATAGCATCCTTTTAATCCCTATTTAGCCAGCGTGCTTTGAATTTCCCTCACAAGTGTGGGGAATGTGTCGATAACTCCACCATTTCTGATCAATCATGACATCCTTTCAACCCTCATTTGGTCCGCGTGCTTCGAATTTCCCTCATAACTGCGCGCGTTGGCTCGATTTTTTCTCTTCCTTTCTTTCACGACATCCTTTTAACTCTTATTGGGACAACATGCATCGAAGCTTCCCTAATTTCCGTCTCATAAAAGTTCAGGGTATCTCGGTGGTCTCACCCAGGCGGCTGTACCGTAACGCCACCAGCTATCTGCCATAATCCAAACCCCAGACGCACGCTTGGTAGTCCCGCGTGGGGGCTGAACACAATAGACTTACGCTATCACCCAGACCGGTACTGCTGACCCCTTGACCTCGCCGGTGGTGTAATAAATATTCCCCCAGAAGACCAACCACCAACGAACCTCCATAACGGCACCATAGGGCACCATTTGGCCTCATCAGCTTGGGCACGGAGGGCATGTATGGCGGGTGTGGATGGTGTGGATGGCGCGGATGCCTTGCGGGAGAGGGATGATGCGAAGAGGCACCACGACGAAGGCCGTTGGAATATTCATTAGTGACGTTTAGTTGGGTTACGAGCAGGTTGGCTTGGAGGGAGTGAGTGAGGGCGAAGGTACGTTGCCTGGCCGAGTGAAGGTATGCCAGGCGCCTCAAGGTCGTGGCACAGCTGGTGGTGTTCCTGTGGTCTGTGTCCCGGCTCAGTTTTCGTGTCTGTGTGGAGGCATGGCTGAGGTCAGTCTTAAGATTTGCAGAGATGAAATACAAGACAGTGATGGAGAAATCAGAGCGTCAGGACCGGTTGTCTGGCTGAGCGAGTGACTGACCGGCTGATCCACGGACTAAATGAATGAATGATTAATTAGAGGCTTGAATGAATGCTTTCCTATCTGATCGATGACGGCCTTGGTAGAGCTGACTTACGGTAATTCCTCACACGCATTCATTAATCCACTGATTCACTGATTCATGGAGTGACACCTGCTGACTGACTGTTCTCTATATGGGCGTATTGAATGTCTGCGGTGAGAGCGAGAGTGAGAGGTGTTGGGAAAGGCGAGGCTGCAAAGGGTTGAGGGGATTGGGAGAGAGAGGGACTGGTGAAGGTAAGGAGAGCTAGTAGAGGTAGAAGAAAGGGAAATGAGAGAGTGAGGAGGTCGGGGAGGAGAAGAGTGAGTAGAGGTTACGTAAAGGAATGTAACCTCTCACTCTTGAAGGAAACTGACACGTCGTAGAAGAAAGCAGAGGTGAAGAAATGATGAGGACTTGAATAAGAGGACACGAGAGTATATAGATATTAGAGAAAGACTTAATTTAGTCGTGATACCGCAACGAGGTCATGATGGGTTACGAGACAGGCAGCTACCTCTCCCGCCGAGAAACTACCGTGAGGCAGTATTGAACTCGTGACCTTTAGATGGAGAATTAACCAGTGCACCAGAGAACCATCGGGTGGCCAAGGAAGGGGCAGGGAAGAGGGAAGCATAATGAAGGGAGAGGAGGGAAAGGGGAGAGGAGGTGGGTGGTATAGAGAGACATAATGAAAGAAGGGGCGATGAGGGGAAGGGGAGTGAAGGTGAGTGGTAAAGGAAAACGTAAGGGGAGGGGAGGGGAAGGGGAGAGAAGGTGGGTGTTAAAGGGAGAGATGGTGAAGGAAGAGTGGCGAGGGAAGGGGAGAGAAGGTATAGGACAGGGTGAAGGGGGACGTGATGGAGGAAAGAAGGTGAGGGAAAGGGGAGAGAAGGAGGTAGGGGGTTAAGTGAGACAATAAAAGAAGGGGAGGTGAGGGAGGGGGAGAGAAATTAGGGGACAGAATAAAGGGAGACGTGATGAGGGAAGGAAGAGAAGAGGAAGGGGAGAGAAGGTATGAGACAGTGTAAAGAGAGACATGATGAAGGGAGAAAGGAAGGGGAGGGAAGGGGAGAGAAGGAAAGAGGTAAAGGAAGACATGGTGAAGGAAGGAAGGGGAGGGGAAGGGAAGAGAATGTGGATGGTTAGGGAGAGCAGTGCATTCCCTCCTCCCTTCCCTCTCCGCCTCCCGGGTGAGCTCAGTCACGCCCTTGAAGAGGAAAATGGCAAGGTGGGTGATGTTTATTGGGGCGATTAGAAACCACGTTAATTGTACCTGTGACTGAATTACCTCGGGACTCCACCACTCCCCTCCACTCCCCTCTTCCACTCCCCTTCTTACTCCACTTTTCTTTCTTCGTCCGTTCCCCTCCCTCAGCCTCTCCTTTCATTTTTTTGTAATTTTTTCCATCTTTTCTTGTTATTTTTTTCTTTTCTTCTGTTTTCACTTTTTTCTATCTTTTTACTCCTCTTCTAACTCCTCTTTCCTTTCCTAACCTTCTCTCTTCCTTCCATTCTTTCTCCTCTTTATCTTCTCATCCTCCTTATTCTTTATTCCCTTACTCTTCTATTCTTTTTTTCTGTTTTCTTTTTCTCTTCTTTTCCTCCTTGTGATTTTTCTCTTTTCTGTTCCTAAAACTCTCTCCAATTTCTTTCTTTTCATTTCTTTTCTTTTGTTCACCGATTTTTTATTCCCTTCCTTTCCTTCTGCCTTCTTCCCCTCTACCTCTTTTTCTCCTCCTTCCATTATCCCTCCTACCTCTCTTCTACTTTCTTTCTTGCTCATTCCTTCCCTTTTCTCTTATTTACGTTCCCTTTCCGTTCTTTTCCTCCCTTTTTCCTCTCTTCCACTTTTCCTCTTCTCTCTTTTGCGTTTCTTCTTTCTGTTTCACCTCTCCTCTCTTTTATCCACGTTCTATTACAGTTTCTCTTCTCCCTCCTCCTCCTTTCCTACTCTTCTTCTCCTGCTCTTCTAGTTTTTCTCTCTTTGCTTGGCCTTCTCTTCCCCTCCTTCTTATTCACATTCCTCCCTTCTCCTCCTCCTCCTCCTCCTCCTCCTCCTCCTCCTCCTCCTCCTCCTCCTCCTCCTCCTCCTCATCCCTCCTTGTCTCCCACTCTTCCTCCTCCTTCTCTTGAACTTTCCCTCTCTTTGCATGCCCTCCTCTTCCCCTCCTTGCTTCTCTTCCTCCCTCCTCACTCTCTCCGTCCGCACCCCGCCCACAGCACAGCAACCCTCGCTGGAGACAAGGTCGCAAAAAGTGTTCTACATCGAGTTTCGCCTGGCGTCTGATGGAACGCTGGGAGGGCAAGTTTTTGTTGGTGGTGGATCTTCATTATTATGGCACAGTAACATCGGGTCATTGGGCTCTTAACACCACGAGAAAAGCCCCATTACCTTGCCCGCGGGTGTTGCCTCTATGGGGGATACCTGTAAAGACCACCACCGCCTCCTCGCCTTACCTGTACTTACCTGCCTAACCGTATACCTGTAATTGCTGTCTGTCAGGGATTTTTCTTTCTTTAGTGAGGGTTTGGCATGGCAGGAGGAAGGTTTAAAGGGTGTTTTGTGTTAAGTGTTTGGGGTGGCTTATGTGTGTGTGTGTGTGGGGGGTGGTAGGGGGATATGGGGGTGGTGGAGGAGGTAAGTGTGTGTGTGTGTGTGTGTGTGTGTGTGTGTGTATGTGTGTGTGTGTTTTATGGATGCCAATACGTCATAGTGGTGATTTTGATAGTTCCGTCTTTCTCTTTGCTTTTATTTTCCTCCTCCTCCTCCTCCTCCTCCTCCTCCTCCTCCTCCTCTACCACTTCTGTCATCACCACCAATACGTACTTCCTGTCATCTTTCCCACTTTCATCACCACCACGAGAAAGACAGAAAGGGTTGCAATATAGCTGAGTGAGTGAGTGAGTGAGTGAGTGAGTGAGTAAGAGGAAGGGAGGGAGTGAGAGCGTGAGTGTGGCAAGTCCTCTGCTTTTCAACGCGTGAAATGCCGTGCCCCCACCTTCGCTCATCTGCCGCTTCGCAAAAAAACTTACCTGAGCGCATCTTACTCACCTGGTCAAGGCAAAGAAGAGTCAAGTAACCAGCGGCAAGATCACATGGGTGTCTAAACTCGCTCTCGCTCTCTCTCTCTTTTTCTCCGGTGCCTCGCGTTGCTTCACTACACTCGATAATTACATACTGTCCCATTTTTTTTTCTGGTATGTTTTAATTTGGTAACCAGATAGGCACTTCTTGTCGTATGCTTTGTTTGAGAGAAGGAGGAGGAGGAGGAGGAGGAGGAAGAGGAGGTGGTGGTGGTGGTGGTGGTGGTGGTAGCCTGAAGGAGGGAATGGCCTGGTGCGAGGTCATGTGGCGCCAGGGAGGGAGGGTGGGAGAGTCCGCACAACAACTCTCCCCACCACGGAAAGAGTCGCAGTTAGCCTCGTTTCTCTCCCGCCCGTCCCTCCCTCTCAGCCTCCTTTTCTTCGCAGCGTCGTTTCTTCATGATCCAGAGGAAAAGGAAAGGAGCCCTGGGACTGCTCTTCACTGCTGGGAAAGGAGATGAGAAGGAGGAGGAGGAGGAGGAGAAGGAGAAGAACCCTAGGGAGTAATACTGCAGTAGATCACGATTTCTCTATAAACTCGCAGCACAAGACACGCATACAAACACGATATACTCTTACATTGATGCCACTCTTCCCTCATAACGCAAAACACCGTAACTGATTGGCGAGGAGTTAAGATGTGTAGTAACCTGACCGTCCTGAGTAAACCGGTTGGAAGGGCGAGGCCGCGAGATGCATTGTGTCACCGCATCCAGCCCACCATTGTCTTGGGGCTCCCGCAGGTCGCCTCTCGGGGCAGCAGGACCCTGGGTGGTGGCTTTGGTCTCCTCGCACGCTCCTTTGTCTTTACCGTGATCGTGTTGAGGACGGCCGTGAATGTCGGTGTGCATGTGTGTGTGCTTGTGTGTCTGATTGTATCCTGTGTGAAGTGAGTAGGGGTAGGGAGTGTACGTATGTGACGCCAGGCCGCGGTGCTCCTCTCTGTTTCATCGACATTCGTCTTAGCCAGGGGTTATTCATCTTTATGTAATGTTGGCTGAGACGCTAAGTGAGTGATGATAGAGGAAATAATACGGATGAAATAAATGAATGGATATTTGAAGGAATATATTGGCAGTAAAGGTTAAAGTAATTTGAAACGAGGAAGAATACTAATGGAAAAACGTGACCACGCTAATGAATTCGTAGAAATGCAGGAAAATTATTTTATCTTTTCTTTTTATGCTTACTTAACGAACTCAGTGAATGAAATAAATATTTCCCAGAGAAAGAAAAATAGCAGTGAATTTTTTCAGAGGAGTAGAAAATTGCATTTAACTTTTCTATCAAAAATAGTCCATATCAATAAACCGTAAAGCGCCTCGGAAGGCGATCAACGAGCGATGCTGTCAGTAATGGAGAAGTGGAAGGGGTATTTCGATAAATGAGAGAGAGAGAGAGGGGGGATTTGAGGCACCGAGCACATAGCGCACTATCCTAATATTAAAACACCTTAACACCTTAACTGCGTGAGCCTAATGGTTATGCTGTATACCGTTGGATAGGAAATTTAATTCTGCTTTCAGTGGTATGTGTCCGATCTTATTGAGACAAAAAAAAGTTGGTGAAAATTGCAGT
>NC_087163.1:6027500-6067500 GCF_035594125.1 Scylla paramamosain
AGAGAGAGAGAGAGAGAGAGAGAGAGAGAGAGAGAGAGAGAGTTTTATTTTCATAGCACATACATAGACTTGATGAAATTATTGATTTTTGGGTCCTAACTAATACTTTATCGCAACATTGCTAAACTGTGAAGAGAAAAATTTAATGTTACATAGAGAGAGAGAGAGAGAGAGAGAGAGAGAGAGAGAGAGAGAGAGAGAGAGAGAGAGAGAGAGAGAGAGAGAGAGAGAGAGAGAGAGAGAGAGAGAGAGAGAGAGAGAACAATACATTTCATACAGTTTCTTTGCCTTTTTATTTTTTTCCGTTCTTCTTAGGTATCTGTGTTATTATTTTCTTATATTTTTCAGTTGTTTTATTTTTTTTTATATTTTTTTTCTGAATTTTTGTTTTGTATTATGTGTTCTTTTTTTGTGTATGTTTAGATTTAGCCCTTCGTTCCATCAAATAGTAGAAAAAAGTATGCATGTGTGTGTGTGTGTGTGTGTGTGTGTGTGTGTGTGTGTGTGTGTGTGTGTGTGTGTGTGTGTACCGGAGGGCGTCGAAGAAACTTATGTCCATCTTTTTTGTTTCGCTCACGGAAGAGTTTTAGTGAAGGATGCCTCGCCCCACTTTGCTTCTCCTTGATGTGTTTGATCTTTCCAGAGTGAAAACATTGATTCATTAACTGTTTTCATCCCTTCATTATTTTTTTGACGCTGGCCTTAAGTCACATTACAGTTAGTCATCCTACACACTTTATTCAGATTTAATTTGATGTGACTATTTGTGAGTAACTTTCAGGAGAACGTATTGCTAGTTATTAAGTTTCTTTCATAATTCGTTCATCTTGTTACGTAGGTAATGGATTAAAATATCTGTATCCTTTGTATTTTGTCTTGAGGAGTGTGGTGATGTGGTGGACTCTTTCAGTGACTTTTAGGGACACTGAAGAGTATTTCTCTGTTTATGAGGCTCCGTAGTGATGAGAGTTGATGAGTTATGCACTTCTGCTGTAGTTGTGAGTGTATTAGTATAAATTTTAAGGTGCAGAAGATTATGACATGGTGACGGATGATGACTGGTGCCTTCTCCACACTCGAGTTTTTTGCAAAGAACAAAATGACTTTACTGTACCTCGTGAATGGGATTTGGTCATAAAAAAAAAAAGGTATTACGAGAGTTACTGATATTTGAATGTCCCCTCCCCCCACAAAAAAAAAAAAAAAAAAGTGAATCAATGAAAATGTGAGTATTGGTGTACATATTTACAAGCTCCTCACTCGTATCACTTCCAAAGATAATTGATAGTTAACATTGTAAGAATTTCATTGAATTGTTAATGATAAAATTAATTGGAAGAGTTACTGAAGTTTAAGTCTAATATGTGGTAGTACGAGAAACAAATAAGAATTGTGTACGTCTATTGCTGACTTATGTCGTTTTCAAAGAACAAAGTAATGGACTTCTTAAGAACTGTAGTGAGAGAGGGAGGGAGGGAGGGAGGGAGGGAGGGAGGGAGGGTGTGTTACTGATCATTCATCCTAATTAACCAAGGACATTGTGACAACAGGTAATGGGATTTTAAAGAACAAAACAGAGGTGCCTCTGGCGTTTTGCCTCTGCTAATTGGGGATCTGAGGAGGTATTATTCTGATTTTCTTTGGAATTACTTCTGCTTCTTCTTCCGAGGACTCGTCTCTGTGTGCTGAGCGCATAACAGAGGTGTTAGTGATAGATGATAAGTCCCGTGGCCTAGGATATCCCTGAGCCGGCCTCTGGCTTCTGGCCTGAGCTGCCCTCCCTCCCTTCTCCGCTCCGTGCCTCCGGGGGCAGCCTTCTGGCCTGGTCTGGCCTGGCCTGGCCTCAGACGCAACTCGCGCTTCACAGCTTTGAGGACGTAGTATTTTGTTTTATTACACATTCAACACCTACCTAACCATTATTTAGGACTGAGTATCAGTTATCTATGTTTGTAATAGAGAATTAATACTTTTATTTATATTTTTTCAGTCTTTAAAACTAGATTTTTTGATAGTCGTCTTAAACGCAAGTATACATGAATTTTTGAAAAGCTCCCGGAAGGGTGTATGAAGTTAGAAATAGTTGGGAACCACTGCTCTGTTTCACACTGTCACTTCCTCTGTAAGCATCAGCAGAGGTAGACGTAAATGTCTGTGTACTACGTTGTGCAGTATAGTTAGTATTTACCCACTGTTACAGTTTTGAATGAAATGGATAACACACCTAATGTAGCATGTTAAATTGGATAACGAGCTTAGAAAGTTTAGGGAACCACTGATCTAGTAGCACAACTTACATTACTGACATGGTCTAAAGCACATAAAAAAAAAAAAAAAGATTAAGCATTGTATATTTATTACTACATAATCTTAAGAAATTACAGGGATCGTACCTTTGAAAATCACGTTTATTGTTATAATGTCTTAATTTTCGTGATATATTTATGTGGTAATCTTTCGTGTTAAATTAATTTGAGTTATTTTCGTATTTAGCGTCGGTGTTTAAAAAAAATATGGCTACGTGTGTGATATACTTATTTGTTAATGGCTTGTGTTACAGTATTTTGAATTTGTTTTAGAATCTAAGAATTAATTTAGCTTCCCGATATATCTCTGTCCATGTCTTGTATTAAAAGTAGTTTATGTTGTCATTAGTCTGTGTGTTAGATATGTGCTTCGTTTTGTGCTAATCATTAGTGCTCTCTTTAGCGTCTGCGTTAAGAATGTGTGTCGTTTCGTGATGTATGTCGCGTTAATATCTCATGTAATCGCCGCTTTAGATCTTTATAGCGTCTGCGTTAAAAGTGTGCTTCGTTTCGTGCTGTGTGTCACGTTAATGTCTCGTGTTCCAGTCACATAAGTTCCTAATACTGTAATCATGTTTTCAGCTTTCGAATATTACCTTGTATATTTTGACACTTTCATTGGATTCTAGGTTTGACCATTTAGCGTGTGACGTCATATGTGGCTCGGAAATAATAATTCAGTCAGTCAGTCAGTCAGTCAGTCAGTCAGTCAGTCAGTCAGTCAGTCAGTCAGCCAGTCAGTCAGCCAGTCAGTCAATCAGTCAGTCAGTCAGCCAGTCAGTCAGTCAGTCAGCCAGTCAGTCAGTCAGTCAATCAGTCAGTCAATCAGCCAGTCAGTCAGTCAGTTAGTCAGTCAGTCAGCCAGTCAGTCAATCAGTCAGTCAGTCAGTCAGTCAGTCAGTCAGTCAGTCAGCCAGTCAGTCAGTCAGTCAGTCAGTGAAACTAAACTGGTCTTCCTCTCAGCTCTTGTCTCTTTTTTGGAATGGTATTATGAACGTTTTCTTTTATATATTATTATTACTGTCCATTTTCGTGTCCTTGGCCTGTTTCCTCAATATATTAAACACAAAAAGTCTTTATTCCTATTAAAAAAGAAAATCCTGATGCATTTTTATGTTTAATGTCTCGTGTTACATTATGAACGGTTTATTATTATTATTATTATTATTATTATTATTATTATTATTATTATTATTATTATTATTATTATTATTATTATTGTTGTTATTATTATCATTATCATTATCATCCCTTAGTCGTTCTTCCCAATACTTAAGAAAAATCTTTACTCCTATTGCAAAAATGACGTACTTTTCTCGATGTATTTTAAGTTTAATGTCTCTCGTTGCGTTATGAATGGGCGTTTTATTATTATTATCGATACTATCCCTTTCTACGTCCTTGGTCGATCTCCCAATACATTAGAACAAAATATCTCTATTCCTAATACAAAAAATACGGAGTTTCCTCAGTGCATTTTGCGTCAAACGTCTCGTGTTGGGTTATGAAAGGACTTTTTATTGTTATTATTATTAGTATCCCTTAGTCAGTCTCCCCAATACATAAGAAGAAATATATATTCCTATTACAGAAATGCCCTATTCGTCTCGGTGAATTTTGCGTCTGTGTCTAATGTTGCCGTGGTGCGAGCTGCAGGCGCCCGTGTGGAGTGTATGTACATTTACCTGCCGCCGCCGCCCCGACCCTCAGCGCTCGTCACCAGTTGCGTGCTAAGAGGGAGTATTTTTCTCTTTATATTAGGCAACAGAGTGGGGAATCAATGAGGCTCCTCCGTCCCTCCCCCCATGAGTGGAGGGCGTGAGGCGGAGAGCTGCATGTTGGGGACCTTGAAGCGTCTTGTCTACCTCCTCCTCCTCCTCCTCCTCCTCCTTTTCTCACTCTCCTTTTCTCTGCGGTGCCATAATATGGCACCGCGGTTTAAATACGCCCTAATAACGATATCATATTATGATATCGTTATTAGGGCGTATTTAAACCAGTCATTCAATCAGTCAGTTAGTCAATCAGTCATTCAGTTAGTCAATTAATCATTCTTTCCCTCTTATTTTTTTGCTTCCTCATCGTTCATTTCATCATTGTCGAAGTTATTGTTGTCCTTGTTGAATTTTGTGTTATTCTTCCTCGTCCTCCTCGTCTTCTTTCTCCTCCTTGTCATGTTTCCTTGTCTTTCCATCTTCCATATTCTTGTCCATTCCCTCTTTATGGTCGTCGTCAAGGTAATTTTAAATGAAGTCGTTGTTTTCTTTATATTTTTCATCGTGCTCATCCTTCCCTTCCATTGGTCTGCACCCTTCTGTTTTCCTCTCCTCTCTCTCCTCTCCTGGCCTCTTCCATCCTCTTTTATCCTTTCTTCTCTTCTCTTCTCGTCTCGTCTCGTTTCGTTTCGTTTCGTCTCTTCTCTTCTCTTCTCTTCTCTTCTCTTCTCTTCTCTTCTCTTCTCTTCTCTTTTCTTTTTTCTTTTCTTTTTCTTCTCGTCTCGTCTCGTCTTGTCTCTTCTCTTCTCTTCTCTTCTCTTCTCTTCTCTTCTCTTCTCTTCTTCTCTCTTCTCTTCTCTTCTCTCTCTCTCTCTCTCTCTCTCTCTCTCTCTCTCTCTCTTCTCTCTCTCTCTCATCTCTCTCTCTCTCTCTCTCTCTCTCTCTCTCTCTCTCTCTCTCTCTCTCTCTCTCTCTCTCACACACACATCTATTTTCATTCTTTCCTATAAAATTTCCTTCGGGTTTTTTTTTTTTACTCTCTCCAACCACGTTAGGTATTTATTTCGGACCTGTTTCCTGTACGGCTTATGCGTACAGTGGAGTGGAGAGTGAGGAGAGAAACCTTCTGCTTTCCTGTCCTTTTCTTCTACTATCACCTTCCCAGTAATCCTAGGTCAAGTTACCTCATGAGAACCGCAATGTCTGTTGTGGCCTGTGTATCTGTGTAACTCTTCTCTCCTCTCCTCTCCTCTCCTCACCAATCAGATGCAGATTTCATGTAGGAGTACTGGTCTGTATCCTCGCCCCTTGGTGAATGCTGCGTCTCCTCTCCTCTTCTCCCCTCCCCATCTCTCGAATTCCATCTGCTTTCATGCACCTCAGACTCAGAGGAACCAATATGCAGTTGTCACGCGGAACATCGTCATCCTATAAGTATTGTTTGCCGGGATATATTGGAGAAAATTTCCTTATAAGCTAGCAAATTGAAAGTCTTGGTCTGGGAGATGTTGTATTGCATAATGTTGCGTGGTGAAGAGCTGTGTGTGTTGTTTTGTGGTGCATTGTTGTTTTGCGTGTTTTGACAGAGGTGTGTTATTTTTATTTTGCCTTGCCGTTAGTTTGGAAAGGTGTGTCATAGATGCAGAGGACGGTGAGGTGTTTAGCGTGTGGCGTGAGCTCCTTCACGTAAATATCTCCTATAAATATTACATTTGAAGGATTTCCTGTACAATAACTCCATTATTATAGATTTAGGCTGGGTTAGATGATGTGATGTTATTTTATGTTAAGTTTGGTTAGGCTAGCTTAAGTTTGATTTCGTTTTATTTCGTTATGTTATGTTGTTATGTTATGTTATGTTAGGTTAGGTTAGGTTATGTTAGGTTAGGTTAGGATGGGTTTGTTTTGGTCTGGTTTGCTTTCGTTTGGTTAGATTAACTTAGATTAAAAGTATTTATCAAGGAAAAAATATTTTGAGTGAAATTTTCAGGAAAGAATAGTCGTGGGTGGAAGTTGCATTGCAGCTACTTGGAAATTATTTGATCAGTTGTCTATTTATTGTGTTCGTTTCCTTTTTACCTGCAGTTTTGACATGTCCTGTATTGTGTTTTTGGTTCCTGGAGTTTTGATGATTTGTATATCACCAGGAAAATCTTGGACTGCAGTTGGTATTGAATTCTTTTGAATGACAGTTTTAACAATTTAATAGGGTAAGAATATATGTACGTAGTTTCATTATAAGTTGTGGTCATTAAACTCGTCTGTTTGTGTGTATGGTGTGTGGCGAATGGTCTGTGTCCCCCACTTTATATAAACGCTGACATGCATTTACCTGATTATATACACCTCCAATCTATTTTAATTCTTGTCTTTACCTTTTTGATGCTGTAACAACTGTAACCTTTTTTCCCTGGAAGCATGGACGGCTGCATGGCTGGAAATAATGGCGCAAATACACCTGGCTATGAATATTTACCTGTTTTCTCTTGGGTGTAAATAAATAACCTTTTTTTCTCTCTACATTTCGAGCCTATGACACCAGTAGGCATTTATTCCTGGAGACATGGATGGTTGGATGGCTGGAGGGCTGGAAATAATGATGCAAACACACGTGGCTATAAACATTCCTCTGTTTTCTCATGCCTGTAAACAAATGCCGCTTAATCTGATCGACCTTGCCCCGCCAGGTAAGAACTAGTGACCTGTGATGAAAGTGGAGATCTTCACGAAAATCATTACCAATACTAGACGTCTCCAGGTGACCTCCATAACCCCCGTGAGGCGAGAAGTGGTGTTGCCAGATAAAAGTGAATACAGTGCGTGTGAAAGCCTTGAGGTTGCTTCCGCCCAGATAAAATTGCACGCACTGTTTTCCTCATCGTATTTATGACAGCGAGGAAAGTGGGGTGAACGCGTGCTGAAATTGTGTGTTACGCCCGTTCACATATTCACTCTTTTATCCACTCTCTCTCTTTCACTCACTCTCTTTCTCACTTGCTCATTCACTTACTTTCTCACTTCCTCATTCACTTTGCTTACTTACTTATCAACAGACATGCCTCTCATTCAATCACTCATTCATTCATTCATTCATTTATTCACTCAATCAGTATGTCATTCAGTCAGTCATTTAATCAAACAGTCAGTCAGTCAGTCAGTCAGTCAGTCAGTCAGTCAGTCAGTCAGTCAGTCAGTCAGTCAGTCATTCAGTCAGTCAGTCACTCACTCACTCAGTTATTGACTCCTTTGTGCATCCGTGTACTGAGTTAATATTAAAAAGAGAATTTTCGTGACCAACTCAATATTTTTTCTTGGAGTTATTTTTTTCGTGATCTCCTTTTGGATGTTTGTGAATGTGTGGGAAAGGCCTCTAATTTTCTCCTCTTCCTCTAATTCTTTCTATCCTCCTCTATTGGTGTATGGAGAGACCTATTTTCTCCTCCTCCTCCTCCTCCTCCTCCTCCTCCTCCTCCAATCGTTTCTCCTGTCTTTCTTCTCCTCTAATTATTATTTCTCCTGTCCTCCTCATCTTCTAATTCTTCTTTCTCATGTCCTCCTCATCCTCTAATTCTCCTTTCACCTGTCTTCCTTCAGTTCTTCTTTCTTTTCTCGTAATCCTTCTCTAATTATTTCTTCATCCTGTTCTCCTTCTTCCCTAATTCATCTTCTGTCCTCTTTCTCTTCTAATTATTCTTTCTTCTGTCCACTCTTCTCCCCTAATTTTTCTTTCTCCTCCACCTCCTCCTCCTCCTCCTCCTCCGTTGCCGTAACACTGACCCTGGAAAGAAAGGTGTTGCAATCTGGCGAGTGTTGCAAGATGGTAATGAAAACTAGGTAAAAAAAAGTAATAAAGGGAACGTTCTGATTGATAATAGTCATTGTTCTGTAGAAGGGATCGTTGTTGTTGTTGCTGTTGTTGTTGTTGTTGTTGTTGTTGTTGTTGTTGTTGTTGTTGTTGATCTTCTTTCCTTTCTTCTTCTTCTTCTTCTTCTTCTTCTTCTTCTTCTTCTTCTTCTTCTTCTTCTTCTTGAACTGACCAGTGTTGTAGAGAGAGAGAGAGAGAGAGAGAGAGAGAGAGAGAGAGAGAGAGAGAGAGAGAGAGAGAGAGAGAGAGAGAGAGAGAGAGAGACCCACCCACTCAAACAAACACACTGACACTGAGACAAACACTGACAGGCATCTAGACTGACCCTATACCTGCGCACACACACACACACACACACACACACAGACAACCACTAAAAGCACCACCAAAAATAGAACCGGATCCATTTGAGAGAGATAGAGAGAAAAAAAAAAAAGAAAAAGAGAGAGAGAGAGACAGGGAGAAGGAAGACATGGAGAGACAGAGAGAATGAGAGGGAGAATGTAGGAAGCATTTAGGGACAATACACCATAAATCCTTAAAAAGAACAACAACACAGTCCCTCCCCTCCCTCCCCTTCCTTCCTTGCGCCACACTCTTAATGAATATAAATCTCAAATGTCTTATGAACCCCCCCCCATCACCTGCCTCCTCCTTACTCCCCCCCAACCCTTACTTTTTTCACATCTACACCGCGGTAATTTTTTCTCGTCCTCTTCCACGTTCTTCCAAAAGTTCAAAGTCACGGAGGAAGGGTGTAGCAGCGGCCAGGACAATGGGGAAAGGAAACAAGCCCGTGTACTTAGCAGGAAAATATAAGGGGTGTTGTTTGGGGGATAACTGTTAGCCACGGGAAGAGAAGAGGACGGACAGCGCGGCTTTTGATAAGGGAGTGATGAATGGAGGGAAATGAGCGGGTGAAGGAAAGGTATAGAGGAAGGGAGGAGAGTGGGAAGAGGGAGTATAGGATAAGTGTGGGATGAGAGGCGTAGAGAGAGAGAGAGAGAGAGAGAGAGAGAGAGAGAGAGAGAGAGAGAGAGAGAGAGAGAGAGAGAGAGAGAGAGAGAGAGAGAGAGAGAGAGAGAGAGAGAGAGAGAGAGAGAGAGAGAGAGAGAGAGAGAGAGAGAGAGAGAGAGAGAGAGAATTATAAAGGAGATACATAACAATAATAGGTGTGTGTCTTATACGTGAAATTCAGGTGACGTGTGTGGTAATTAGCGTTCACCTGAAGATAAAGTGACGCTCTGAATGGAACGCGAGGTATTGTAACGCTTTTTATCCTTTGTGTGTTAGGCGAGCTTACGTGTTATTCATTTGTTCTTCCATCATCATCATCATCATCATCATCATCATCATCATCATCATCGTCATCATCATAATTTCATCAGAGCTCATACCAATTAGGGTTTATTAATTATCTAACCCATTAATTTATGCTTATACGAGAGTGTATTTTTATTTGTTTATCTATTTTTTTTCTTTAGTCTCTTATCAGACCAACGTGGCCTTTTTTCTTTCTTGGTCTGCATGTACTGGGACTCTGCATTCCACTTTGAAGTATTAGTGTCTAGTATATTGATTAGGTTTTCAAAGGCGTCTTTTTCTAACGCCAAAAGATTCACTTACTGTCTTGCTCTTTCTCCGCTTCATTTGTCCTGCTCACGTTTTACTTATTTTTTTTATTTCCTCCTTGCCAGTGAACTCAAAATACCTGAATTCATATTATATTCGCGGTAGTTCTTCACTTTGCCCAATGGTATCATGTGTTTCTCATCATCCACCGTACGTTTTACCCTTTCTTTCCTCTCCGTGTATTTGATTTTCATTCCCGTTGCCTAATTCACGTAATTTTCTCATTCTTTCCTGTCAGTCTCAAGATTGAATTTTTACCCATTTTCTATATCACCTTTCTTCAAGCGCATCCGTGGTACAGTGGCTGTCGCGGGTTCGAATCAGTACTGGGGCTGTTGGGGCATAGGTCACCCTGCTGTTCATGCTTCCTAGGGGTGAGTCCATGAATGTGAAAAAAACTGTGAAAATCTTGGGAAGCTAAACTGTGGAAACCCGGATGTCACAACGGCTGTGTCCTGGCGTAAGGGATGTCATCTACCACAAGTTCAAAGGCCAATTAGACGGAGATAAGTGCCGAGGCCACACATCTATAGCGTATATCCCCAACCTTTCTTCTTTACCCCTAGAAAAAGATCCGGTTTTTCGCTCTCTTTCAACAGCGCCGTCCTTGCTGCCTCCCCTTGTGTTCCTCGCTCCTGTGCCTCTCGAGTACCCACTGGTGCCCCCGCGACCGTGTGGTATTGCTCCTGTTATTCCCTCTTATTCCTTTTGTGAGTGTTTTACCTTCACCCTCACCCACCCACATCCTCACCCAGCCTACTCAACACACTCACCTAGTTTCTCCGCCCTATTGCCTCTCCGACCCCCACCATTCCCCCTCTGCCCCCCCACCCCCCTGGCCTTCACCTGTCGCCCCCAGAAGCCCTGGCCCGTCACACCCCATGTTCATTCCCCTCCCTCCCCACTATCACCCCCCCTGCTCCCACGGTCCTATAAGAGATTTCTCAATATTACTCCCCAGACACTCTTCTCCCCTCCCTCCCTCCTTCCCTCCCTCCCTCACCTCCCAGGCCGTGTATTGTCTGTTACAACCTCATACACGTGTTTATTTAACCTGTAAATCTAAACGACCTTGTTATTTAGTCTGGCGGCCTAAAAACAAACTTCCCCGGAACAATAAATCAGGCAACATTCATTGTCAAGCGATGAATGACTATATGCTGTCCCCCCATCATCTCCTCCCCGTCACGTGACCCTCCATGCCTCTCCCCCTACCTTCTCCCCCACCTCCCCCGTGCTCACCCTGGCGTTGTGGTGGTATTGACATTCGGCACCGAGGGCGTGGCGAAACAAAAGAACGTCTATTGGATGAGTTCCCGGAGGTTACTGTGTTCCGCGCCACCTCAAACACCCATATGTAACGAGGGCTGGCCGCGGGACGTCGTTAGGGGTCCACAGGGGGCTGCACGTCTTCCTAGGGGGCGACAGTGAGACATCGGTGCAATTAGTTCGATCTTGTGTGGACGGGGTGGCTTCCCAAGGGGCCGCCGTGATACTGTGGTGCTGCTTTTTCTTTCTTTCTTTCTTTCTCTCTTTTTTTTTTTTTTTTTGCTACAGGAAAGACGACCAAGGGCACACAGAAAATAAATCAATAAAAAAAAAAATGTCAAAAATCAATAAGAAAGAAAAGTTTGCTAATTTTCTGCTGCTCAAAAATACTGAAATCGAAGAACAATTACAATATGCTTACCTTTGAGTTTTATTTATTTATTTTATTATTTTTTTTCGTTAAAGAGGACGACCAGGAACACAAGATAAGACAAAAAAAAAAGAAAAGTTTGCCAATTTGCTGCTGTCCACCATAAATAAAAATAAAAAGTTAAACAACAAAAAATGTTATGAATAGTATGCTTACCTTTAGTCTTATTTATTTATCTTCTCTTTTTTTGTGTGTGTAAAGGAGGATGACCAAGGGCACACACACACACACACACACACACACACACACACACACACACACACACACACACACACACACACACACACACACACACACACACACACACACACACACACACACACACAAACAAAAAAAAATTGCTGATTTGCTGCTTCCCCTCAAAAAAAAACATAAACAGAGACAAGATTTTATTGACAACATGCTTACCTTTTAGTCTTAAATGTTTGGTGCAAGCTGTGTAGAAATAGAGACTCAACATGGACAAGCTTTACAATGACCCCTGACGTATGTACTTTGTGTTTCTGTAATTTTGTCGTTGAGGGAAGGAAATGACTAGCTAAGGCTGCCGGTCGAGGCTGGTTGTCAGTGGTGTATCTTCTCACCTCCTGGGATATATATTTATTATTGTAACATGGTCTCTTTGTAATTACTTTAGTTTTCGACACCCATTTACTGTTTAAAATTTTAGACTTGTCATGAAGGAACAAATATTGAAGGAAGCAAGAAATACCAGAAATAAATTTGCAAGGAAAAAAGAAAAAAACAATCACATCTGACACATCAGTGAAGCTGTCGCGGCAGTCGATGCAAAGACTTCCCGCAGCACTACTGCACCGGCTGTGAGAATTTCTGCCCCCATGACGCAGCCTGTGAGTCGCGCTGAAGAACTAAAAACTGGAACTTGCCTTAGTTTACGCAATGAGGCAAAGTAACGATTTTCCTTCCAGTTAATTTTAAAGTGCCACAAAACTTATCTGCATTGTTAAGAGAGAGAGAGAGAGAGAGAGAGAGAGAGAGAGAGAGAGAGAGAGAGAGAGAGAGAGAGGCGGCGGGAAGAATAAAATAATTTACCTGGTGTTGCTTCTTTCAGTGGCCTTCGTTATGCCCTTCAACTGCAAATTTCAACACGTGTCGATGAAGTTACGGGCTTCCGTAGTCGCCCCACTTATGAGGAGGTGTAGCAATTTCTCTTTTTAAACGACCCCGCCGCTGACAAGCCACGGGAGGTCCTTGAAGGAGAGCGATGGGTGGGTGGAGGATGAATTTGGGTCAGTCTGCTCCCTGGGGCGCGGCCATCTTCACTGGGCAATAGCGGGCACCTGGGGAGCTACACGGGGCATTGTGGCATCGTATTTCACACTCCCCGCCACTGTGAGATCTGCGTTACCTTCCCACCACCTCATCTGAATACTAAAAGAAAAGCAAAAAACGAAGACCTCTCCACAAATAACAGTTAACGTTTTTCTTTTCTAATGGTAGTAATTCTTTATTTTTTTACCACCTGTCGGCATTGTTTTCGTGGGGCACCTGTGTCTTGGAGCGTGGCGGGGGAAGGGGGTGTAGGGGAGTGGAGATCAGGGGAGAGAGAAGCAGGAGGAGAAATAGGGTAGAGAAGCTGGGCATCAGGGGGAATGGAAGGTAGGGAATGTAGGGGAATTGAAGCATGGGAGGAGAAGCAAAAGAATGAAGAGAATGCAGTGGCAGATGGCAAAGAAGCGGAGGAAAGAAGAGCAAGGAATGGCAGGGGAGGAAGGAGCAGATGAATGAATAGCAGAGTGGTGCAGGGGAGGAATGGACAGAGAAATGGAGATCGTGGATTGGCAGGGGAGGGAGAAACAGGCGCATGGAGGGCAGAGTAGTACAGAGAGAAAATGAACAGGGTAATGGACAGCGGGAAATGACAGGGGACGAAGAAGCAAAGGAATAAAGAGCAGGGAATGAAAAGGGAGGAAAAAGCAGGGGAATAAAGAGCAGGGAATGACTAGGGAGGAAGAAGCAGAGGAATGAATAGCATGGCAGGGTGGGCAGGGGGCGAGGGAGAGGGAGTGGTGGGGTTCCTCATAGGCCGCCACTCTTCCGCCGCGGAGTGGAGGCCGGGGCGCCGCAAACAGTGCAGCGTAAAGAGTGGGATTATAACGAGGAAGGACTTGTATGGAAAATAAGATGCAAATTTACGCTCGAGGAAGAAATCAGTGCGGGATTCAGTGCTACTTTTTTTTTAGGTTGTGGGTGGAGGAGTGGGTGTAGCATAGCGCTCCCTTTTTCAGTCACATGTGGGGTGTGGGTGGGAGGGAAGACGGGTATGGGGGGGGGGGTTTCCTAGACGAGTATAGCACTTGTTACATTCCGGAAGCTGTGCCGGGTTATCTCTTCCTCCTACTTTCTCTTCATCATAGGCTATTCTCTTTATTTATCGACCATTTTCTCGCCTAAGCCTCTCGGGACGTGTTGCGAGATCCTATTCACACACCTGTAAAAAAAAGGCTAATGTCTTGTCGGGCGCCGCGTGGGGTCAGCGTGGCGGGGTGACGGATCGCCCATTCACAAGCCCTACTGACACTGTAGAAGGCCAGGTCGGAGGAAATAAAGGTGTTATAGGTTATGAAAGTTGTGTGTGTGTGTGTGTGTGTGTGTGTGTGTGTGTGTGTGTGTGTGTGTGTGTGTGTGTGTGTGTTCTAATTGCCTCCGGATGTTTTTTCTACGCTATGTTCCTTCCTCCTTTCCGTCCTTCCTTCCTCCGTCCTTCTAACTTTTGCTTCCTTCCTTCTTTGCCGTCCTTCTTTCTTGTCTCCTTTTCTCCATCCATCTATCCATCTGTTCTTTCATTGGTCCGGAGGCTTGAGATTCACAGTCTCAGTGAATGTGTGGCTCAGTGAGATGAAGTGTTTGCGTAATAAGAGTGTAAATGATACATACCTCAGGATCATGGGTGACAGTGAAATCGGTGTCTCAAAAGTGTTGTGCTAGTTGTAAGACAGTTATCACTTCAGTATATCATTGGTTTCCATGAATTAAATTACTCACAATACCACCTTTAATTTCCCTCCTCCCCCCCAAAAAAAAAAAATAAATAAATGAAATGAATAAATAAATAAATAAATAAATAAAAATAAAATATTCAGTTAAAAATTATCACAGTATGTAACAATATCATATAAATCGTGTATCAACAAAAAAATATCAGTTCATGAATTTCTTTTTTTCCTTTCTTTGTCTTGGTTCTTTCTTCCTTGTTTTTTTTTTTTTTTATGTTTTTACCTACAGTTTATTTTTCCCTCCTTCCTTCCATGCGTGTCTACCATTATCCTCTGTCTTCTCTTTTCTTTCTCTTTTGGTATTCTTCAAGTATTTGCTTACCTTTCACCTTTCCCAGTCTTTCTCCTTCCTTTGTACCCTTATTTTTCTTTCCCCGTTTTCGTTCTGCTTTACGCCTCTATTTTCCTTTTATCATCATTCTTGTATCCCTTCTCACTTTCTCCCTTTTCCCTTTCTCCATTCCTTCATCCCTCTCTCCCTCTCTCCTGCAGCTCTCACGTCACAATGCAGAGGGAATGGAGAAGGCTGGATTACCCACAGGACTCCTGATTGGGGGCGTAGAGGGGGCTCGAACCCACAACTGCTCTACCTTCACTGCCATTCGCTGATTGACCGAGAGAGCGGGAGAGAAAAATAGAATCTGATACCATCTTACGGCATTTGAACCTCCGGATCATTCTCTCTCTCTCTCTCTCTCTCTCTCTCTCTCTCTCTCTCTCTCTCTCTCTCTCTCTCTCTCTCTCTCTCTCTCTCTCACTCTCTCTCATAGTAATAATAATACCAGTGATCAGCGTTCCGCCGAGTCACAATGAGTGTCTCCCTGCACCCCTGATTGGCCCGGGGTGGGAGAACACGGCGGCGGTCAGAGGTCAGTGTGGCGTCGTGTCGTCCTCCCAAATTGAACTCCTAAAAACAATAAAGAAAATGAGTTACAGGAGAGATGAAAGACGGGAGAGGGATGAGAGGGCAGGGGAGACTGAGGGAAGGTTGCCACAGACTCCAGTAGCGGAAATCAGAGCCAGTCGGCCTGACCCACCCCCACCCCCTGCCCCGGTCTTGCCTCCTACCCTCCTGCAGCGGCAGGAGCGAGAGAGGGAGAGCGGGAATCCTTGCTGGGTAGTGCCGCAAAAAATTGGCATTCCCATGGAAGAGGCAGAGAAGGGAGAGGGAGGCAGGGAGAGAGAGAGAGAGGGAGGGAGGGAGGGAGGGAGGGAGGTGAAGGGATGAGAATTCCCCCGCTCCCCCAAAAGGCTTGCAGTAGATCACGACTCCTTCTCTCGCCTCCCCTCCCTTCCTTGCCTCCGTGCCTGTGCGTTGTGCACTGGTATCCTGCCTCGTTCCAGTCCGCATTGGTGATTTCACGTGCCATAGTAATGTTATCCATGCAGCGCTGGGCGTCAACAGGGTGATGGGATGCGCAGCGCACTGAAGACGTACCACCGTTGCCTCAGAAGTCGTGCCTGTTCCCGCGCCAGGTGGAGCAGCAGAGGAGGCAACCACCGCCGCGATTTCTCTCGTGGCACCTCCCTTTCCTCCCTCCCTCCCTTCCTCCATTCCTCCCTTTTAGTCATCTCGGACGGGTTGTGTTGTTTATTTATTCATATCTCACAAATGCATCACGGTCAAGATGAGGCGGAGATGACCCTTGCGAAAACCTTCAGACAATGGGCGGGTGGCGGCGTGAGGATTGCCCGCTGCCTTCCTCCAGCGACGCCTGGCATCTGTGGCCTTCCAGGTCGCGCCCGTATAAAAGTGAGAGTGTTTCGCCAAGAGGCAGTCCATTCCTTCGGTACTCACTTTCGGTTTCGTAGTGCCAGGGCCAAGACGTTCCCGGCATCCAGGATATACACTCACCAGTGCCGCCGTGTTCGGGATGAGAGGGCCGCGCTGGAGGCACCCGCTTTGTGCCGTCTTGTTACTCTTAGGTGAGGGTGCCAGCACACGTGGGCACCGTGACATCAGTGTGGGGTGCTTCTGAGGTGCTTCTTGGGTGGTGGTGGTGGTAGTGGTGGTGGTGGTGGTGATGGTGGTGGTGGTGGTGGTGGTGGTGGTGGTGGTGGTGGTGGTGTGTCTGAGGTGCTTTCAGACGCTGCTGGAGGTGGCGGTGCTGCTGGGCTGATGACAGGATGTTGTGAGCCGCGAAGATGAAGCATCGCAAGTGTGTGCTTATGTGTGGTCACGTTCAAGCTTATTGCACCTGTGCCGCGCTGCACCTGTGTTCTCATCTCCATAAGTGCTAAACACCTGCCCAGGACAAGTCATGCAACTCTCATCACCACGTCGCCTTCAGCTTATACCAGTGTCTAAATTTTGCATCACTAATGCTTTTTTTGCTTCTAAATATGAGTTTGATTGTGTTTTCATTATATTTAATTGCTTCATTTTAAATGATAAACGCAATATTTGTTTTTTTACTGTTATTTTATATTGATAAAAACTTATGTGCTAATTTCTCAATATTGATGATTTTGGTTGCCCTTGGCCGGTGTCCCTCTTACATAAGAAAAAAAATAATAATAATAATTACTAGCTTTAATACGAGTATATATGTGTATATTTTTCTAGTTTTTGCTGTTTTTTTTTTTTTGTGTAATTTCCTTATTTAATTTATATTTTTCAAAGGAGGTAACGTACAAATTTCTCAGTAAGTAATAGACATTGGTATAGGTAGTGTAGTGTATGTATACATAGTTTCAGTTCTTTTATTATTTTCATCATTTTGCTACTGTTTCAGTAAACATACAAAACAGTCCATCATTACTAAACATAAGGTGTATGTACATAATTATACTAGTCTTTATTCACCAGACAGTGTGCACAGTGGTCAGGTAACGCATAGATGAACCTTGATGCTTTGTATGCAATGTTTACTCCCATGTGGCGGCGATTTACGCAGTGCATGAAGTGATGTGTGGCGGAGCAGAGGCGCAGGTTGTTCACTGCCAGGTGGGAGCGTGAGGCGTGGGTGCGTGAAAGTGCTGCGTGGTTCAAGCTGAGCGTGAAATGGATATGCCATGAAAAGGATGCGTGTTGTATACGGAATGAGCGATGTCTGTGTGGAGAATGCATGGCGAGTGACGTGTGTAGGAGGGTATGGTGTGTGTGTGTGTGTGTGTGTGTGTGTGACTGGTGGTGAGAGAAGCGACACAGGGTTAGACGTGCGTGAAGGTGATGAAATAGGGTGAGGCGGAAAGTGAGTGGGAAATGGCAGGGACAACAATCACTGTTTAAAAAGAGAGTCGGAAGGCAGAAAATAAATCTAAGTGCTCGTAAAGGTGGAGAGAGAGAGAGAGAGAGAGAGAGAGAGAGAGAGAGAGAGAGAGAGAGAGAGAGAGAGAGAGAGAGAGAGAGAGAGAGAGAGATTGCTTCAAGGCTTTATAGATAGTAAGATATTCATGGGGGGATAAATGGGAAATAGGGATCAGGTAGACAGGATCATGGAGAGTAGGTAGGAAGAGAAGGAAATTTATAAAAAAAAAATATTTTGCATAGGAACTGGTAAGACACATGAGAGAGAGAGAGAGAGAGAGAGAGAGAGAGAGAGAGAGAGAGAGAGAGAGAGAGAGAGAGAGAGAGAGAGAGAGAGAGAGAGAGAGAGAGAGGAGAGGCATGGGTATGCGTGGGGAGTGAATGGGCTGTAGGGTGAAGGGCCGCAGCCTCAGGGTACCTGCGTCGCCCTCTGTAAGCCGCCTTTAGCTTGCGAAACTTGACAGGTGAAACAGAGGACGCGCGGCGTCACTTGCTCCCTCTCCCGCAGATTTTAAACACCTTCCTCTGCAGCCAGCCTACCAAGTATCTGTTTAGGACTATTAAACTTTTAATGATAATGGGAGGAACTGCATTTTTGTTTACCTATTTTTATGTTAGGGAAAAACTGTATAATCTGAGTCATCTTGTGTTAGAAGAATGACTCTTTTTGTTCTGCACCTGTTTATAAACAGTGTTATGGTTCGGGTCCTGTACACTAAACACCGGAAAACTAAACTCCCCCTCTTGTCCTCTGTGTCTAGCGGCGGGAGTGGAGCTTGTTGCCCCCCAGCCCAGTGACGTCGTCCAGGATCTGTCTGACATTGGCATCGACTCCCACCCTCATTGTTCTCCGGGAGCGGGTTGGAGGATGGTTTTGATGATGTGGAGGTGGAGGGCGCCATCAGCCTCTCCAGGGTGCGGAGGGCGGGATCGCTTGCAGGAGGAACGCCGGGCCAAGACTTCCCCGTCCTGAACGCCATTCCGAGAACAAACTTTGACTGCCGGAACAAAGGCCACGGTTACTATGCCGATGTGGACACCGGCTGTCAGGTGAGGGAGGTGCCTGCCAGACGCCTGGGAAGGACCGGCTGGGGTGTGTTTAGGGGAATGATTCAGTGAGGGAAAGCTGGTGACGTGTATGCGAACAGAGAAGACAAATGAAGACGGATTGTGTATGTATGTTTATACATAAGGCAGGAGAAAAGACGACACGGGACTGGTGGCAGGTAAAGACGAGTGACCGAGGGACGGGACGCGGGATGGCAAGGAAGACGTTACTGCTTGGCTTAACTCTCCGCTTCTATTCCTGAAAGAGACTGGCAATTGATGAGACGGATTAAATCATGCATGAAACCCGCGATTGTTCTTGTATTTCTAATACGAACGACAAGGAGTTCAGTGGCAGTAACAGTACAGTATTTCAAGTTTATTGTAGCAGTGATATCATGGTCATAAATCGTTCATTGTAGAACACTGCAATACACACATGACATGAAGCAGTAGAATGCATCATGATAGCGGAAAGTAACTGGAAGAGGAAGGCAGTCAGGACGCACGGAGACAAATGTTATATGACACCAGGAAAAGTTGCCCACTGACGCTCGGAATAGACTGCTATGGACGATAGTGAGATGGACTCATTCTGAGAATTCCCCCTCTAATTTCCTTCCCTGCAGGTGTTCCACGTGTGTCACGCTGACGGCCGGATGAACAGCTTCCTGTGCCCCAACACCACCATCTTCAACCAGCGGAGGCTCGTGTGTGATTGGTGGTACAACGTTGACTGCGGGATCTCCTCGCAGCACTTCAGCGTCAACGAAGAGATCGGGAAAGTGACTCCCTCGCCTGGCAGACCTAGAGTTTCCAACGATCTCAGCAGAGTCACTCCGGCGGCGAGGCCCGCCTCACCATCCCCGGTGCTCCGCGGCACCTCAGGATTCACGGCAGTATCACAGAACAACCTCAGAGGCAGAAATGAACAATCTCGAGGGTCACAAGAGCCCGTGAGTCGCCCTCCTACTTCCCCGTCTCGTTCTCCTCCTTCTCTTGCTGCTCGACCTCCTAGTCCTCCTCTCCGTCCTCCTACCCCTACCATTCCTCCTACCATTCCTCCTACGCGTCCTCCTACGCGTCCTCCAACTCGTTCTTCTGCCCGTCCTCCGAGCTCTTCTCTCCGTCCTTCTCCCACTCCTTCATCTTCCCGTCCTCCTTCCCCATCTTTGGCTCAGCTGCCAACGACCTTCAGGCCCAGCTCATTTTCAAGGACGCCACCCAGAGTGGTGGTAAATCGCCGCCCCGTACTGCCCACCCTCGCCCCTGCTCGCCCCTTCAACAGGCCTCCGGCAGACGGCGTGAACCTCCTCCTGAGTGGCATCCAGAGTTCTCAAACACCTGCCAATGTCGCCGATGCGCGACCGGCCAGCCAGGGTGTTCCTCTGCCTACTCTCACAGGAAACAGACTCTCCGCAAGCACGTCAAGCCGAGGAAGAGGAACGCAGGCGTCATCCAGCACGGGTGGAGGCCAGGGAATCCAGACCATTCCCAGAAGTCGGCAGCCACAGTTTCCACCTTCGACACCTACACAGAGGGCTCCTGGGGTCAGCATCGGGCAGTCTGCTGGTACCGGGACCCCAACCACCTTTGGTGCTCGTATCCCTCAATCTCCCACAGCGTTCCAGTCTGGGGGTGTCCCTTTGCCTACGCTTAGCGGAAGGGGCAGTTCAGGAACATCAGTCAGTCAGTCATTTGGAACACAGCCGCAGAGACCACAGTCACAAAGACCCCAAGTGGGACAGCCTATAAGGATCCCCGGTGCTGTCACTCCTACGACTCGCCAAGGAGTTAGGGGTGGAGGACAACCAAGAGATGGAAGTGTTGGTGTTCCTCTCCCTGTTCTTTCTTCCTCTGGTGGCTCTGCTGGAGGACGAGGTGGACAAGGACGGGGATCTGGAGGTCTTGGAGTTCCTCTTCCAAGCATTGCTCCTGCTCAGCCTGGAGGTGGTGGCGTTCCACTTCCTGGCTTGTCCTCGTCTCAGGGTGGTCAGAGAGGCTCCTTCGGAGTCCCTCTCCCGAGTCCACGTCCTTCAGTTGGCAGCACCGGTGGCGGGGGAGGCGGCGTCAGGCTTCCAAGTCTGCCGTCGCCAGGGACGCCTTTGCGCGGGAGTGGAGGGTTTAGGTCATCACGGCCCGCCACCGTCCAGGGCTCACGTGGACCCATCTTGATCATAGAGGCAGACAGGGATGATCTGGATGACCGGTTTGACGATGATCGTTTCGACCTGGATGATCGCTTCGATGATGATCGGTTCGACTTAGACGATCGATTCGACGATGACCGTTTTGATCTTGATGATCGCTTTGATGACGATCGTTTTGATCTAGACGATCGATTTGATGATGATCGATTTGATTTGGATGATCGTTTCGACGACGACCGTTTCGATCTTGATGATCGTTTCGACGACGACCGTTTCGATCCTGATGATCGATTCGATGACGATCGATTTGATCTTGACGATCGATTTGATGACGATCGTTTTGATGACGACCATCTCAGGACTGTCAGACTTCCCCCGGGCGCAAATATTCCTCCTCTTCCCTCATCCAACAAGGTGGTTATCCTGCCGCCCTCCGAGATACAGCTGCCACCCCCTCCAAGGTCCTAGTGCTGCAGGGCGGCGGTCCTGAGTCTCGGTGACCCTGCCCTGAATGGAGGAGTGGCGGGCGGCCTGCATTGTGCGAGAGTCGGGGCTTCAGCTGTCCAGTTAGACACGTGAGCCTCGATAGGAAGGCGCTTGTGGCTCAAAACTCTTGTGATCACATGAGAAAGCCAGAGCGCCACATGGCCACTCTCGCCCTCATCCTCTATCCAGTGCAGTTCCGCGCCTCGTCTCTCGAGCCTGAATACCAGTGATTCTCATGTTTGGCTTTGTACTGATGCCAAGCCATTGTTTGAGCTGCCGCGAATTGCGTGAATCTTTCGTGATATTGTTTTATATATTGATGTATAAAGAGACGATAGGGGCTCATATATACATATATTTATATATGATATAGGTATATATATATGATAAATGCATTTCCTAGATATTTTTCTACGTGTAAATATGATTGAGATATTATAGGTAGGTTAGAATGTTGACGATCCCCATCACGGCGCTATGGTCTTGGAGGGGACGCGGGTCCTCTCCACTTATGATTGGCTGGGGAGCGTCGCTCCCTTTCGCTGGGGTATTATTGGGTTATTTCCTCCTTTCTGTCCTTTAGCGGTCACTGCTTTTGGTCTTACGCGGTGCCTCATGGCAATGCTTCCGCTTCCAGCCAAGGGTGACAAACGCATGTCCTCACCCGCCCTCTGCTCTGCTTTGCTACTCGTTGCTACTGCACATAATACCTATTTTTTCTTATTTTGCGTCTTGGGGCATGATTTTTATCAGCTTAAGTGCAGTGTGCCTGAAGTCTTTTCGTTCCCTTGTTCTGGTCAGGTCTGGTAACTTTCGCATTTGTTTTTTTTTGAGTAAAATTCGCGCTTGCATCCTTTCCTTACCTTCACTTGTTCCCGTGACAGTGGCTGCTGACGATGCATCAGTACCAGTAATCATTTATGTTCGCTTGGTTGCATGTCCTTGTGTCCGCCTGCCCGCTGCCTTCACTATACTCTTCTTGTCCCAACCACGTCCGTCCCACCATCCCCTCACCCTCAGCTGTCGTGTAGTCAGGGAGGCAGGCCCGTCGTGCCCCGTGATGTCCGTGTGTCCCTCACCTGTTTGTCTGTGTCATGCAGAGTGAAATAAAATATGAAAAGCTCCTAAGAAAGTATGATTACCCTACTCTGTGTTTGTGTGTGTGTGTGTGTGTGTGTGTGTGTGTGTGTGTAAGAGAGAGAGAGAGAGAGAGAGAGAGAGAGAGAGAGAGAGAGAGAGAGAGAGAGAGAGAGAGAGAGAGAGAGAGAGAGAGAGAGAGAGAGACGAACATAGAATTAAATCGAGTGAAGGCCCCTCCATAAACACATCAAAGGCGACAGAGTGAAAGACAAGACTATGGTGACAGGTGAGAGAGAGAGAGAGAGAGAGAGAGAGAGAGAGAGAGAGAGAGAGAGAGAGAGAGAGAGAGAGAGAGAGAGAGAGAGAGAGAGAGAGAGAGAGAGAGAGAGAGAGAGAGAGAGAGAGAGAGAGTCAACTATCTTAACTGACCAATCAAGTATTAGCCTCACCAAGAAGGAGCCTCATCATTCCACCAGGAGAGTTGAATATGAAATCACCTTAATTATGCATTCATCTGTTTACCTTCGCTTGCTGTGTGTGCAGAACGAAAGGTGTGTGTTGTGTGTGTATGTGTGTGTGTGCCATAGCTAACTCAATGGTACCGTTTCCTCACCATTATGAGAACTATCGTGTTTTTTCTTTCCTTCTCGCCAACCTTCTTTTTTTGCGTGTCTCTTCTTCCTCTCTTTGTTTTCTTTGTGTGCCAACCTTTATCTTGGCCTCCTGCGCCCTCCCGCCCAAATAAGGCGAGGCACCTGTGCGCACTGAAGAGAACCACTCCAGTATAATCTTTATGCTTTCTCTCTTTCCTTTTTTTTTCTTTCTCAGTCTTACATTTACATTCTCTCTCTCTCTCTCTCTCTCTCTCTCTCTCTCTCTCTCTCTCTCTCTCTCTCTCTCTCTCTCTCTCTCTCTCTCTCTCTCTCTCTCTCTCTCTCTCTTTTCGTGTTTTTTTTATTTGCCGGCTTTCTCCTTATATATTTTTCTTATACTTTCCCTGTGCCTATTGTTTTCTTCACCTTAGTCTTCGTCATCCTCGTCTTCATCATTGTTCTCCTATCGTCTATCTTCTCTTCCTCATCTTCGTTCCTGCCTTCGTCCTGCTCGTCGTTCTCTTCTCGTCCTCTCTTCCTCATTCTTCGTCCTCGTCATCATCTCTCTTCGTCATCTTCGTCATCTTCTCTCTTTCTTTGTCATCTTCTATCCCTTCATCATTTTTTATTTCTTCGTCATCTTTTATCTCTGTGTCATCTCTTCATCTTTTATCTGTTCGTCGACATCGTTATCTTTTATCTTTTCGTCCACGTCATCTTCTGTCTCTTTGTCTTTATCTTTCGCCCTCGTGCACCTCTTCCTCCTCGTCCCATCATCTTTTTTACTTATCGAAGAACAAGTTAGCTTTCATCGTTTTCTGTTTCATTGTTTTCCCCAGTGTCATTATTGTTACACGGATTTCATAAATGTTTTTTTTTTTTTGTATCAGTGTTGTTATTTTAGGCATTTCCTCTTGTAGTTATATATATTTTTTGTTTCCTTTTGTTGCTTTTATTTTTTTTACCTTTATTTATTTATTTATTTATCTATCTATTTATTCATATATATTTTTTTTTTTTGTCATCAGTGATTCATCTCTGTCATGACTCGCCGTGAAAGGTTTTGCGGTGTTCATTTTCTCTTATTCTTTTCATCTCTTTTGTCTTGCATATTAACCTCTTTGTTAACCCTTCTTTTTCTCCACCAGTTTCCTGTTGACTGTTTTTGCTTTTTTACATCGTTACGTTTTTTTTTTTTTTTTTGTTTTCTTTCTTCCTTTTTTTTTTTTTTTTAGCGTGATTGAAGCAATAGGTTTGTGTGTTCTCGGTAAAATGTTGGTTCCGTTATATTTGTTTAAGGGGATTTTGTTTTCATGTTTTATTGGTTTATTTATTCATTTCCTTTCATTCTTTCTTTCGTTTTTCCTTCTTTCCTTCTTCATTTACTTACTTATTATATATTTTTTCATAGCTACATGTTCTTTAATGTTATTTCCTTTTTACGTGTTTTCGTGCCTTTTCAAACTAGGTATTCTCGTTGCTATTATAATCGTATATTAAATTTGTTTTCTTTTTGTATGCTTTCAGTATCTCTGCTCTCTCTCTCTCTCTCTCTCTCTCTCTCTCCTCTCTCTCTCTCTCTCTCTCTCTCTCTCTCTCTCTCTCTCTCTCTCTCTCTCTCTCTCTCTCTCTCTCTCTCTCTCACACATCACTTTCTCTTCTGTTGTCTCTCGTCATTCAATTATAAGAATGATTTTTTTCCTCGCATTATTGTGGAAAATTTTATGACAGTAGTCTTCGTCTTGAGAAGCAGACACTGACTGGCGGTATGTTGATGATGATGGTGGTAGCGGAGAGAAACTGGCGGTGTTATTGTTAGGGTGGTGGTGGTGGTGGTGATGGAATATAGAAATGATGGTGGTGGTGGTTGTATATTACCACCACTACCACCACCACCACCACTACTACCACTGCTACTACTACCGCTACTGCTGCTGCTGCTGCTGCTGTTGCTGCTAGTGCTACAGCTACTACTACTGTTATTATTATTATTATTATTATTATTGTTATTATTATTATTATTATTATTATTATTATTATTATTGTTGTTGTTAATGTCGCTGTTGTTGTTGTTGTTGTTATCATTATTATTTTTTATCGTTGTTTTTGTTGTTGTTGTTGTTGTTGTTGCTGTTGCTGTTGTTGTTGTTATTATTATTATTGTTGTTATTATTATTATTATTATTATTATTATTAGTAGTAGTAGTAGTAGTAGTAGTAGTAGTAGTAGTGGTGGTGGTGGTAGCAGTAGCAGTAGCAGCAGCAGCAGCAGTAGATGTAGTAGTAGTGGTGCTGGTGGTGGTGTGGTGGTGTTGATGGTGGTAGTACAAGTATTGATAGCAAAAAAATGTATGAAGCAGCAGGTGCCTCCGCCAAGTGGGTGACCTCCCCCTTAAAAGGTTCCCACGGGCGTGACGGCACGGGTCGCGGCTGAGGCGGCGTACAAAGATGAGAACCAAGGTCGTGTGGCGTCTGCCTGTTGGTGGCGCACCCGGGCTCTTCCGCCTCTCCCCTCGCGCCTCCTTGCCTCCACACGCCTATGCCTCTCCACCCACGCCCTTCCTTCCTCCCACATCTTCCTGCGACGCCTCCTTACTTCCACAAGCCCCCCTACCCATAACCATCCTTCCTACCACACTCCCACACGCCTTCTTGCCTCCATTCGCCTATTCTCCTTCACCCACACCATTCCACACTTTCATCCACCTTCCTCACTTGCCCTTTTGTTTCCATAAGCTTATGACCGTCCACCAACATCCTTCCGTACCCCCACTCATCTCTCTACACGCCTTCTTGCTTCCACTCTCCTATAACCATCCACCCACACTCCTACACCTTCCACCTCCACGTATCTGCCTCCACACGCTTATTCCGTTCCATCCATACTCTTTCTCCCACATTTCCACACACCTTCCCCACACACACAGCATCTTACCTCCACTCTCATAACCATCCACTCACTTCCTTCCACAGTCCCACCCACATTTTCCTTACACACCACCTCGTCTCCTTAATCATGCCATTCCATTCACTCCCTTCCTCAGACACCCCCACACACCTTCCCCATTTGCCTCATGAACGCCCTTCCATTCACACCCTGCCTTCCTCCCACACACCCATACACCTTTCACACTACTGGGCTTATTTCTCGCTCCTATTCACCCTCACACCTTCCGTCGACACCCACGCCTCCCATTTTCTTCCCATGTTCGTGCCCCAACCCCTTTCATCGCTCCCTTTCCACTCCACGTGTGCACTTGTTACTTTGCATTCTCTTATAATTAAAACAACCAGGTACGTTTTTTTTGTTCATGACTCCATCTCACCTTCCCATTCCTTCCTCTTGTGTACTCTTAATTTCCTCCTGAGTTTCCTTAACGGTTATTGCGTCCACTAGATTTCCACCTAAATTCCTCAAACATTAAGTTAAGTTAGGTTTGCTTTGGTTAAGTTAGGTTTGGTTTGGTTTGGTTAGGTTAGTTTAGAATAGGTTAAGAAAGGTTAGGTTAGATTGGGTTAGGTTGGGTTAAATTAGGTGTGGTTTGGTTAAGTTGGGTTAGATTAAATGTGGTCAAGTTTGATTAAGGTTGGTTAGGTTAGATTAGGTTAGGTTAGGTTAGATTAAGTTACGTTAGGTTAAGTTAGGTTAGGTTAGATTAGGTTAGGTTAGGTTAGATTAAGTTAGGTTAGGTTAAGTTAGGTTAGATTAGGTTAGGTTAGGTTAGATTAAGTTAGTTTAGATTAAGTTAGGTTAGGTTATATTAGGTTAGGTTAGATTAGGTTAGGTTAGGTTAGATTAAATTAGGTTAGGTTAAGTTAGGTTAGGTTAGGTTAGGTTAGGTTAGGTTAGATTAGGTTAGGTTAGGTTAGGTTAGATTAAATTAGGTTAGGTTAAGTTAGGTTAGGTTAGGTTAAGTCTGAGAGAATTTATCTTCTAGGAATTACGTATGAGTATTTCGGGTGATACATTGATGGAAAAACCTTGACAGATGGAATTTACGTAAACAGAAGCCCATTTTTCCACCTCCAATGAACTCATCCTCTAGTTACACACATCCACTCCCCTTACCACCTTCCCTCCCACGCTTCTCTCACACCCGGGGGAGGAGCCTTTGTCTTTACTGTCGTACATCCCTTGATTTATATTAGTGTAGCTTATCACAATCATCCTAAGGGTCAAAGGGTCTTGTTTGTTGTTTTCTGTACGTTTCTGTTCCTTTCAACGCCTTCTGGTTCTTGTAATTGTGGATCTAAATGTGGACTGTATTTTCCATTGTGCTGTCGTGAAAGAATCGTCCTCTCTCTCTCTCTCTCTCTCTCTCTCTCTCTCTCTCTCTCTCTCTCTCTCTCTCTCTCTCTCTCTCTCTCTCTCTCTCTCTCTCTCTCTCTCTCTCTCTCTCTCCACCCACAGTTTCTCTCCTCACCTCGTCTGACCTCTCTTCGTTTGCCATTACCGCCGAAGGTTCTGTTTGTTTTAATTATTTGGTGTCCGCCTCTCCCTCTCTCTCTCTCTCTTCGTTTCTCTTTATGTCTGTCCCTGGCTGTGGCTCCTCATGCGTGACTGGGTGGTGGTGGTGCTGGTGGTGCTGGTAGTAGTAATGGTAGTAGTAGTAGTAGTAGTAGTAGTAGTAGTAGTAGTAGAAGAATATGTAATCGTTTTCCTCCCTTCCATCTTCTTCTTCTTCTTCTTCTTCTTCTTCTTCTTCTTCTTCTTCTTCTTCTTCTTCTTCTTCTTCTTCTTCTTGACCTCCTCCTCCTCCTCCTCCTCCTCCAGGGTGATGGAAGAGGAGGGGTCAACCAGGGGGTGTCAGGGTCAGTCGGAGGGTCTTGTCAGTGTCATCTCCCCCCTGCTCTCCTCCTCACCCATCCCTCTCCCCCGCCACTCTCCCTCCCCCTCCCCTTCCCCCGCCACGACCACTGCTACAGGTCGTGACTTTTACTGGTTGGCGTATCGTGAATTTTTTTTTTTTTTTGTTTCTCATTGTTCTTTATGGATTTTGATTAATGTTTCTTCATCTCCTGTTTTCTCTCTCTCTCTCTCTCTCTCTCTCTCTCTCTCTCTCTCTCTCTCTCTCTCTCTCTCTCTCTCTCTCTCTCTCTCTCTCTCTCTCTCTCTTTCTCTCTCGTCTTTGGTTTCTGCATTTTTCTTTTTCACAGGAGATGGATTTGTTTTCTCGTTTTTTTTTTATTAATTTTTGACACTTTCCTCCTTTCCAGTGCACTCTTATGTCACTTTATTTTTTTGTTTTACTTATTTTTTGCTCCATTTTTCTCTATCTCATATGTTGTGTGTGTTCTCCCTTTCTTTCTCCTTGATGTAATTCCCTATTTCCTCTTTTTTTCTCCTCCATTCCTGTATTTTTTCCTTTCTTATCTTTCCTTTCTGCATCCTCTTCCTTCTTTCTCTTTCATCATTGCTTACTCTTTCTCTTCTTCCACCTCTGCGTCACCTTTTCTTCCCTCCTTGTTTCCTCCACCTCACTCTTCTACCACCTCTACACCATCTTCCTTTTTTCTTCTTCCACTTCTGTATCATGTTTCATCCCTTGCAGCTCCTCTCTTCCACTTCTTCCTCCTCTTTCCTCCTTCTGTACCCTTGTGGTCTCTTCTATGTTTTCTTTCTCGCACAGTTCATTTCGCCTCACCACAGTACGCGCAACAGGGAGACCTACACCTTCGCGAATTAAACAGCTCAAAATTACAAAGAATCAAAGTTACACACGTACCCCCCAGTTCTCACGCGGTAGGCTTATTGTAAAGGTGGATATAGTTGTACATTTCACTTCTTTATGTTCTATTCTTACGTAGACACAAAATTTTCAACTGACTTTTCTTTTTCTCTGACTTTTGAACAGAATATGGTTGCTCTGTGGATGAATATAAAGAATGACGTCAAACATACCACTCAGAAGCTAACAGAGACGTAATTTGACTCCAAAACCACTTAAGAGAATCAGATTGCTCTTTCTGAATGCCTGCATGGGGCTAAACATGATCATTACTGGTGATTGCAAAAGATTCTAATGTTGTTTGTAGTAAAGGATTCAATGCTTAGCGGTAGGGGGTGAACCGGGGCCGGACGTTTCTTCCTCTCCACCATCCTAGTCTTCTATCCTTTCCCACGAGCAGCGAGGCGCCCATTCCCGAGAGAGGGAGAGTGGCGGGCGGGGGCATGAGTCACGGCCGGGGCGAGGTCAGGAAGGAGGGAGAGTGGGATCTGCCGCTTGAGGGAAAGTGAACGAAGGGGGAGAGTGGGGGAGAGGAGGAAAGGATGGAGAGCGACGCGGGGAAGAGATAGGGAGGATAACGAAGGTACCTATAGATTATGAGGGAGGAGATGAAGGTGAGGGAGGTGGCGTAGAAAGGTGTTAGGAATGGAAGGTCGTGGATTCGTGAGTGTTTCTACTTGTGGTGCGTTGCTGTGTCGTGGGGTGGTCTTTGTGTCGCCATCATCTTTGTCTTCTTCTTCTTCTTCTTCTTCTTCTTGTTCTTCTTCTTCTTCTTCTTCTTCTTCGTCGTTTTCGTTGTTTTTGTTGTTGTTGTTGTTGTTGTTGTTGTTGTTGTTGTTGATGTTGTTGTTGTTGATGTTGTTGTTGTTGTTGTTGTTCGTCATCGTCGTCATCGTCGCTGTCATCACCCACAATCACATTTTCTATGTAGATGCTCCTTTTTTTTTGCCGTTTTCGTATTTTTAGTTGGTTATGGATTTTTTTTTGTTTTTGTTTTATTATTCCTCATCTCTCAAAACTACACATTATTTCCTTATCTTTGTATACAATATTCATGACACTTTTTTTTTTATTTTACATACTTTTATTGCTTTCGTTTTCTTATCTCCAACATCCCTTTTGTATAAAGACCTGGTGATGTGCTATTTACATTAATCCTCTCCCCATAATTACCTACTGTTATTAGACAGTTTTGCATTACAGTCCGTTGGTTAGTTATTTAGCCTAGAGAAGATGAAATTAATCTTTTATTCTTTCTCTCTCTCTCTCTCTCTCTCTCTCTCTCTCTCTCTCTCTCTCTCTCTCTCTCTCTCTCTCTCTCTCTCTCTCTCTCTCTCTCTCTCTCTCTCTCTCTCTCTCTCTCTCTTCTTTCTCACAGTGTCCGTACAAATATTCTTTTCACAATGCTCTTAATGGTAAAAAAGAAAGACCACAGCAGGTTACGCTTAATTCCACGCAGTATTGTAGTCACGGTGGGCCAGATTGACGAGTGGGGTGACGAGTGGCAGCAATGCATCACAGTTCACCGGCAAGGCATTACACTTTCTCCTCAACTGATTACCTTCTCTTTCCCTGGAGTCTGAAGTACTTCCTGCCGTCACTTGGCCCAATTATTACCCAGTTTATTGCGGGAAATGGCGTTACTGGGGACGATTGTGAATATGATGGTGGTTGTGGTTGTAGTGGTGATGGTGGTGATGATGAAGATAATGTTTACTATTTTTGCAGTTTAAGAGTCTCTTCTACAACTTGCCACAAAATACTATGAAAAGAATAGATATAGTATGAAAAAAATTATAAAATGAATGTTACTTCTCTCAAACGAACACTTGGAAAATACTAAACTGAAAGGAATAAAACTAGGTACTTTTTTTTTCTTTTTAATAAGTGGTGACGAAAAATGTGCAAGAAAAAGAGGATGATGATGATGATGATGATGATGATGACGATGATGATGATGATGATGATGATGATGATGATGATGATGATGAAGAGGAGGAGGAGGAGGAAGAGGAGGAAGAGGAGGACGAGGAGGAAAGGTAGTGTCTCAATAGGCCCTCCCTCCTAGGCCTCTCTAAAATTGTGTCGCGTAACCTCTCTCTGTCTCTCTCTCTCTCTCTCTCTCTCTCTCTCTCTCTCTCTCTCTCTCTCTCTCTCTCTCTCTCTCTCTCTCTCTCTCTCTGGTATTACATACTTTCCTCACTCTTTTCCTCCTTTTCTCTTTTCCTATCTCCCTTCACCCTCTCTCTTTTCCTTATCTTTTCTCCTAACTCTTCCTCACCTCTCCCTACCCTGTCTTTCTTCCTTCTTCCCCTCATGCCAGTCTCTCTTCCCTCTCTCCATCCACTTCCCTCTTTCCCTTCTATCTCTCCATCTAGTCTTCCTCCACCTCCTCTTGCTCTCTCCATCCCCTCTCACTAAGCTCTTCCTTTACTTCACGTGCTCCCCTCTCTCACGCCGTCCTCTTCCTCTCCAGTTCATGTTGGGCAAGTCACGCGCGCGGTTCACCTCTCCCACTATTGGTTCTCACGCTTAATTGCTCCTCCCGTCACACGCTCACCTGAGGCTCCCGTGTATGCCTCTGCCTGCATTGTGAACTGGGGTTGTGCCGGGCCAGGTGAAAAGTTTGTATATTTCTTGACTAATTGCTTTGAACTTCTGCGCGGCCCCTCTTGGAAGATAATGTCCGAGTTTTGTAAGGAATATTGGTTTTGATGTTATTTTATTTATTTTTTTTCCCTGTTTGTTTCTGTTTATTTACTTTTCTTTGTGTGTGTGTGTGTGTGTGTGTGTGTGTGTGTGTGTGTGTGTGTGTGTGTGTGTGTGTGTGTGTGTGTGTGTGTGTGTGTGTGTGTGTGTGTGTGTGTGTTGTGGGTGGTTTACTGTTGGGATTTAGTTGTCTAATATGGTTACGTATTTGGTAATATATTTTATGTTTTGTATGTACGTAGTTGTGGTGGTGGTGGTAGTGGTGGTGGTGATAGTAGTAGTAGTAGTAGTAGTAGTAGCAGTAGTAGCAGCTGTAGAAATAGTAGTGGTAGTAATCACTTCAGACAGGGCAGCGGCGTGGCGGCGTGAGCATCGCGTGAGGAGGCAGAGAAGGACGGGAGTTTTATACTAAGAGGCACCTTGTTGCGGGCGGTTTATGTCTGGCTTAAGATAATCCCACTATCTCGTGCTGTTTTTCTTTAAAGGCCTTTCTATTAGATTAGCGAGGATTACCTGACGACCAAGGCGGAGGTGTGCTTGGCGGGGATGAGTCTTCGTGCGTGTGTGTGTGTGTGTGTGTGTGTGTGTGTGTGTGTGTGTGTGTGTGTGTGTGTGTGTGTGTGTGTATGTGTGTGTGTGTGAGTGTGTGTCGTCGTCCATAAGATTTAAGTAACATTAAGTAACTAAACATCAGGAGAAGATGCCATAAGCTTTGTAAGTCACGATTCCTTTTGTTTCATCTTTTCTTTCACCCACTGGATGCTTGTCTTCATTACTGGTGATTGCGGAGTTCATGTTCTTTTTTTCCATAGCGGCGCGTTGTGGGGGCCGATGCTATCTATTGTTCTTTCCCATGACACAAAGGCCTCACTTAACGGTGCAATGGAAGACTGTTTTTTCTTACCGTGCGGCCAGAGGAGGAAGAGCTCAACTGAATTTGTACCCAGTATTGAGTCTATATAGTGTCATAAATATGTATTAACAAATTAAATTGACTGGAAAGCATTCTTACATTCTCAACACGTAAGCTTGTACACTTCGAATACAAATAACAATATGCCACTCGTTACCTAATTCTTTTCAGCAACAGGACGATTTTATTGAGCAAGAATGAAAGTACAGGCAGTAAAAGTCTTCACGTGCTTCATCACTTCCTCATACTAGTGTCTTTGGAAATATTACAGCATTAACTCACTGCACGGCATTTTGTCAAGCGTGATCAGAAGCCATAGCAGCCACAGGGTTATTAAAATATTTTCAAGTTACTATTTCATTCGTTAAGGAAGGAAGGAAAAGAAGCAAAAAAAATAAATAAATGAAAAAAAATAGAGGTGAAGAGGAGAACGGGAAGAAAGGAGAGGAAATAACGAAATAAATGCAGGGAGGAAGGATGACGAGTAGCACTAAAAGAGAGAGAGAGAGAGAGAGAGAGAGAGAGAGAGAGAGAGAGAGAGAGAGAGAGAGAGAGAGAGAGAGAGAGAGAATAACGAAAGGAAAAGAAGAGGAAATAACGAATTATATGGAGGAAGAATGACGAGAAAGAAATGATAGAGAGAGAGAGAGAGAGAGAGAGAGAGAGAGAGAGAGAGAGAGAGAGAGAGAGAGAGAGAGAGAGAGCATGGTAATCTAAAGTGTCTGTCGCCGCGTTATCTGGTAGGCCTCAAGGGGGCGGGAAGGGCGTGGTCGACTTATCGCTCCCGTCATGTCTTTTTAATTAACTAGCACAGTGAAAGTTTTGACGTTCACTTCATCTAGAAATCTGTTGCCTCTCTCTCTCTCTCTCTCTCTCTCTCTCTCTCTCTCTCTCTCTCTCTCTCTCTCTCTCTCTCTCTCTCTCTCTCTCTTCACTTAAACGCTGGGTGGGCTTCCTCCTCCTCCTCCTCCTCCTCCTCCTCCTCCTCCTCCTCCTCCTCCTCCTCCTCCTCCGTGTGCAGCCTTGTGTTATCGAAACTGAGGCGATGAAAAACTTTTATATATACATGATTAAATAAAAATAAACATAAACCACGAAAGATGAGAGTGGAGGAGGTGAAGAAGAAGAGGAGGAGGAGGAGGAGGAGGAGGAGGAGGAGGAGGAGGAGGAGGAGGAGGAGGAGGAGGGGGAAATGAAAGAGGAAGAGGAAGAAGCTACACAAGAAGAGAGGAAGGTCAAGGAGTGTTTTTACCATTTCTTTCAAACTTTCCACCTTCCTATTCTAACTTCCTCTGTAACGAGCGCGTCCTCTTTTTCCCACCCTCTTGGTCTGTCCGCTCGGCAGAAGGAGGGGCAGGTTAGCGGTCGCGTAGAACTCAGGATTCTGCGGCTCCACCTTCGTATCCCGGCAATTCCTTTTGCTCATCTCTTTTCGAGTCCACCGTCATTCCGCCATCACGTCCTGGATGGCTTGCCGGTGGCCTGCTGTCAAGGGGATCACATCTGCCGTCACGGGCTTGTAAAAGAGAAAATTTTCGCCTCACCGCAATAAACATTAAGACTTTATGTACCTGAGCGCGGCCATAAAGGTTCTTGCACAACAGAAACGAAAGAAATGAAAAGGTGCACACAAGGCCTCCAGCAGCCTCTTCACCGCCTTTCTTCCCTACACCCTTCCGCGCCCCATTCCCAGCCCCCCAGACCCACCACGCCCACACCCCCGCAGGCTCTGAGGGGCTGCGTGGGCCTCGGGGACCTGAACGCACCAACACGCGTCGCCGATTATCTAACAACTGAATGACAAGCCCCAGGCAAAGTACCGGGAGAAGGATGCCCCGCCCCACCCCTCGCCCCACGCCTCTCCGTCTAGACATCCCTAACATTCCTAAGTTATCGCTTCTCTGCTGTGTTCGTGTTGTACAACGTGACAGTTTATCTGAGTGAGCATCACGCCTGCACTTAAAATCAGGAATGCAGAGACTTGCCACAGTCTTCCGCTGCGTGTCCTGCATCTCTGCAATAATAGATTAATAATAATAATAATGCTGCGCGTAAGTCTTCGTCCACACGTCAATGTTTTGGAATTAAGAAACATATCACGTAATTTCATCTTAAATGCGTATAACCGCTCCAGATCCGCCACGCCCTCCCGTGAGCCAGAACAGCCTGGGTGACAGGAACCCTGATCTCTGGCGGGTTCACGCCCTCGCCTCCCTGGGGCACCGAGTAGGCGGTAAAAACACTCTCGACGGCAGGAATCTCCCGCCCCGAGGTGTTGCGTCATGGGACCGTCGCTTCCACACACGATTTGGAAATATCAAAGGCGGCGACACTCTCTCCTCTCCCCAGCACGGCGCCGCCCCACGCCGTAACTGGAGCCGTGTTCGGGCGGGGCAGCAGGGGCGTGTCTGTGCCCCAGGAGGAACATGAGCCACCGCGGGAGCTTCCCACAGATCTTACCTGGCGGTGTAAGGGCGAGATTCCCGCCTCCCAGCACGTCGCCGCCGCCTGTGCCTGTGGTGGCGGCCGCTGCATCTTCTTCCTCCCCTAAATGTGCCAAGCAGACGCTCCTGCTGTCCGGGATCGTGGCGTGCCCGATAAATATGTCCGAGGAATCATTGTTTGTTTATGGAAATTAGCTGCAAACCTTATCAGAGAAAGCGTTGGCCGAGCGGCATCCTTTTAAAGGGAGACTCTGTTGTGCGTCTTTGTCTCGCAAGGTGCTGCCTTCATTCATCCCGGGAAAGTTTGGCTCTGATTAAAGAAGTGTTAAGTGGGGGAGATGCTTGAATCGTCTCATACGTGCACGATAGTATATTTACCATGCTTTTAGAGAGAGAGAGAGAGAGAGAGAGAGAGAGAGAGAGAGAGAGAGAGAGAGAGAGAGAGAGAGAGAGAGAGAGAGAGAGAGAGAGAGAGCTTGTTATCTCCAGCATCCCACCATCACCTAATGCACTTCCTTTCTTACTGATTCTCATTTCACTTTCATTACACCGCTTCTCTTCCTCTTCCTGGGTTCTCTTTCTCTTCCTCTTCCTGATTATTACTTTCCCTTTCAGATTAAATAACTCACCCACTCACCCACTCACTGATTTATGTTTTTATTGCTTTTTTATGTATTGCACTCATCTTTACTCATTTCTCATTCTCCTCCCATTTCTCCTCTATTTAATGTTTCTTCCAATCCTTATTTTCTATTTCTCTTTCCCTTCTGCCTTAACCGTCACATTTTTTTTCCTATTATCTCCCTCTCTTCTCTATGCACTTTTCTCATCTAATTACTCCTATCTTTCCTCCTTTCTTTTTATTCTCTCACACATCTCTACACCTCTTGTCATTCTTCCCAATCCTCTCTCATTTCTTCCATTATTCCACAGTCATCTTCTGTCTAATCACCTTCCTATTTTCTCTCATGTTCTTCATCCTGTGTTACCCTACCGAGCCTCCCTCCCTTCCTTCCTTCCTTCCTTCCTTCCTTCCTTCCTTCCTTCCTTCCTTCCTTCCTTTCTTTCTTTCTTCAATGCCTACTTACCTTTCTCTTCGTATACCCTTCTAATCTTCCTTTTCTTTCCTCCATCCTTTCCTTCCTTCAGTGTTCATTTGTTTATCTTTCCTTTTCCTCCTCTCCAACGTTTTCCTCCTTTCCTTCATTCCTAGTCTTTTTCATTCCTCTACACGTCCGCCTTTTAATAATCTCTTCCTATTTTCTTTATCCTCTTCTTTCTTTACTGCTCATTTCTCTACTTATACTTATTTTCCTCCTCTCTCTCCTTTGCTTCTTTTCGTCCATTTCTCATCTGTTTCAGTCTTTTGCGTTTCACCCTCCAATGTCAGATTCCGTTTCCTCCCTCCTTTCCTTCCTTTTGAGGTAATCAGTTAATACTCACTTTTCTTCCTCTTTTACCTCCTTTCCATCCTTTCTTCCATTCCTCATCTCTCAGTCTTCTCTACTTATCACCACAATGTCTACTTACCTTCTTTCCTTTCTTCTGAGCTAACCTGTTCACTCACTCTTCTATCTCCTCCACTTCCTTTCCATCCTTTCCTCCATCCCTCATTTCTTTCAGTCCTTTGAACTTCCCATTCCAGTGGTTACTTCTTCCTCCCTCCTTTCCTTTCTTTTGACCTAACTCAGTAACACTCCCCCTCTCCCACCTCTCTCTCTCCTTTCCTCGAACCCTCTCTGTGTTGCGTATTCTCATAGCTCTTCACCGATGCACCACCGCGCTGTCCCGCCGTCTATTTATTACCCTCATGATGCTGCCTTAATGTAATCCCAGGTTGTGGCCGCATATATTTGCCGGCTGCGGCGTTCCACACATTACGCTGCGGCATCTCCTGCGACTACGCGGCCGCTCCTGATGGGCCGTAATCAGGTCATGCAGGGAAGGGAGAGCCGCGTCATGCAAGGTCGTGAGGGAAGAAAGAACGCTGGGGGCTATAGGGGGGAGAGAAGGGCAGGGAAGGGGGAGTTCTCAAGGCAGCTTGGTACTCGCTAATTGGGTCTCCTGCCAGAGGGTGATGGGAGGAGGGCATGCGACCCGTTTGCGTTCCTGTGACACGTGAGTAAATATGAGAAAGAAGGGACTAGAGAGAAGGCGATGGAGGGAAGGGAGTAAAGGAGGCAGTGGAGGGAAAGAGAGACGGAGGGAAGGTGAGTAGAGGGAGAGAGAAAGGGAAGGAAGGCGAGAGAGGGAAAGAAAAATGGAGAGGAGACAGGGGGAGGAAAAGAAAAGAGAGAAGGAAAAAAAGGGAGTGAGGAACGAATGGGGGACTTGTGAAGATTGTCAGATGTCTCTCTCATTGTTAGCAGCCTTCTTGCTTCAAGGAGGTGCTGGCTTACTGTGATTTTCATTTGTTTATGTGAGAAGCTGAGGAAAATTACCACCATAACACTAGTGGAGTCATTAAACGCTCCTTAAGAAATATACAGAGAAAGATTGCAGAGAGAGAGAGAGAGAGAGAGAGAGAGAGAGAGAGAGAGAGAGAGAGAGAGAGAGAGAGAGAGAGAGAGAGAGAGAGAGAGAGAGAGAGAGAGAGATGTGATATGAATCAGTAACATGCAAGAGGCTTAGAAATCAAAAAGGAAGTGAGCAAGCTATATGAGAGAGAGAGAGAGAGAGAGAGAGAGAGAGAGAGAGAGAGAGAGAGAGAGAGAGAGAGAGAGAGAGAGAGAGGAAATGGAGTACATATGTGGCTGAAGACAAAAACAACTGAATAAAAATGAGAGGGAGAGGGAGAAAGTAAGAATCGGATCTGATTTACAACACCACCTCCATAATTGTAGCTCTTAATGGTCCAATTATTCCTCGTAGCACCATGCAGATGCGCCGGGGTAGGTATGACATCCTCCACACCTCGTCTTCCCGCTCTCATTAAGCTTCTGACGGGGATTAAGTGAAGGGAGGAAAAAAAGAGAGAGCATGCCTTTCCCCCACGGCAGCAGATGTGTCACTGATATTTTTCTATAAGGATGAGTCTTAAGTGCGTATGTCCTCTGGCATTGAGAGAGAGAGAGAGAGAGAGAGAGAGAGAGAGAGAGAGAGAGAGAGAGAGAGAGAGAGAGAGAGAGAGAGAGAGAGAGCAAGACAAATGTAGAAAGAGATGAACAAATAGCAATTTAAAATGAAATAAAGCAAGGTTGAAGAGAGAGAGAGAGAGAGAGAGAGAGAGAGAGAGAGAGAGAGAGAGAGAGAGAGAGAGAGAGAGAGAGAGAGAGAGAGAGAGAGAGAGCGCCCAGGAATCAGTCAAATATTAGTTCAGCTCGTCAAGGTGTCGTGAGGGAGGTCAGGTGTGAACAAGCGAGGCCAAGGGTGTGTTTTACGGGTCAGGTGTTGTTCGTCAGCCAGGTATGTTGTTATAATAGAGAGAGAGAGAGAGAGAGAGAGAGAGAGAGAGAGAGAGAGAGAGAGAGAGAGAGAGAGAGAGAGAGAGAGAGAGAGAGAGAGTTGACGATACAAGTAATAATAGATAAAAATGATAGATAATAGAATGATAGATAAAGTAAAGACAGTCAGATACAAGATACGTAGACAGACGAAAGGAATAAGAAAAATGTAAGCACGAAAACGCACACAGAGACACAAACGAAAGAAATGAAGAAAGGAGAACAAAGACAGATTTAAGAGACAAACAGAAACAAAACGAAAGAAAATAAGTAAATATAGGCGTACATATTATACAGAAGCCAGAGGAAAGAAAGAAAAAAAAAAGATAATATAGAGACGTAAAAATAGATAGAAACAGACACAGACATAAAAAAAGAAAAACAAAAACAAAGACAACCAAACCTCAGACACAAACATAAACAAAAACAAAGAAAGAAATAGACATTCAGACATACAGAGACATAAACAACCGCATAGACAAAGAGGTCCATATTTCTTTGTAACTTGCGCCAGCTGAGGCTAACACCTTTCACCGGCTTGCCCAGGTGTGCCCGTGTGTGCGCAGGTATGAGAGGAATGCCCGGGTATGGCAGGCTGGGGAGGGTGGGGCTATGGGGCTTGCTGACGTACGCACGGGAGAGTTGTGTCACTTTTATAAGGATGAATGCAATGGTCTTTATAATATCCTCTGTGTCATACTTTGTGGTACTTTATGATGTTCTTTAGTACGTTCTGATTTCTTCTATGATATTCCTTGAAGTATATAATCTTATAATTAATCTCTATAATACTCTTTTGATATTCTCTATATTACTTCTTAATACTCTTTAGTACTGTCTGTAATTATTTCTTCGATACTCTCTATATTACTCTTAAATTTTCTCTATAATACTCTATGTAATACCGTAATGTTCTATAATACTGTCTTTGCTACTATCCTTTTTTTTCTTTACTACTCTCTTTGTTATTTTCTATAATGCCTTCTCTGGAACTCTTTAATAATACAAGTACTCTATCCTTCCTGGTACAATAATTAAATAACTACGAAGTTTCGGTCTGTTTATGACGGGAACTCATATCTTGTCTGTGTACAAAACTCCCACCACACACTTTTTTTAGTGCTTCACGATCCTCCTCAGGCTTACCGCATCCCTCACCACGCCTGCCAAGTGTTTTGCCAGACGTATTACAGCCTCACTTGACGTACTGCCTCATTAGCACGCCCACCACACCTGTACCACAATCTCTGGCTTGACACTTATAACATTACCTGACTCAGCATAGTCTTAAGTTACCGTACCTTATCTGAGCATATCTTACTTTATCTATCCTTACCTTACACTACTTTATCATACTTTATTTTACTTGTCCTTACTCTGTCTAACCTAACTCTTCCTTGTCCTATCTTACCCTAATCTTACCTTAGCTTTCTTCATCCTAACTTAACTTATTTTACTTTGCTTTACCTTTCGTTACCTAACCTTACCTTACATTACCTTACCTTACCCTACCTTACCTAACCTTACTTTGCCATTCCTTGCTTTAACTAACCTAACCTAACCTAATATAACGTATCCTTACCTAACCTTACCTAGTCTAACCTAACCTAGTCTAACCTAACCTTACCTAACCTAACCTAACCTAACCTTACCTAACCTAACCAAGTCTAACCTAACATAACCTTACCTTACCTAACCTAGTCTAACCTGACATAATCTAAGCTAACCTTACCTAACCTAACCCATCCCTTCTTGCAAAACCATTAACAATCCCCTGCTATTGTATACGTAAGGGAGAGGAACTTTTTGTTGTTTGACTGAGTGTATGACATCACTGTGTTAACTCATGTGCTTTATTTGTGTGCACTCAACACCTGTCTACTTATTTACGTTGCTGTAGTTGTTGTTGCTGTTGTTGTTGT
>NC_087163.1:6072500-6087500 GCF_035594125.1 Scylla paramamosain
AAAGATTACAAGATTACAAAGATTACAAGATTACAAAGATTACAAGATTACAAGATTACAAGATTACAAAGATTACAAGATTACAAAGATTACAAAGATTACAAATATTACAAGAATTACAAGATTACAAAGATTACAAAGATTATAAAATTACAAAGATTACAAGATTACAAAGATTACGAGATTACAAAGATTACAAAGATTACAGAAATTACAAGATTACTAAGATTACTAGATTACGAGATTACAAAGATTACAAGATTATAAAGATTACAAGATTACAAGATTACAAAGATTACAAAGATTGCAAAGATTACAAAAATTGCAAGATTACAAAGATCACAAAGATTACAAGATTACAAAGATTACAAAGATTACAAAAATTACAAGATTACTAAGATTACAAAGATTACAAGATTAAAAGATTACAAAGATTACAAGATTACAAGATTACAAAGATTACAAAGTTGTCAGGTTCTGTAAGACGGTTGGCAGCAGATCAGATGACTTGCATTCAGAGAAAACACAAAGCGCTGTAGAATTTAATGTAGAATGTTACTCGATTTCTGACCGCGACTGTACTAAGACAAATTTTATTTTGTTCTGGATATCATTAGATTATTATGTCAAGTTCACGGTGATATTTTCTAGTGATGAAGGAGTTAAAAGTCTAGTTACTCATCCACTACAGTTGTATCTCTACTTGCTATATTCTAACATTTTTTTTTTTTTTTTTATGTAAGAGAGACTTTGGTTAAGGGCAACAAAAGTGGAAAAACGAAAGGCCCATTGAACGTGTCAGTAATTAAATTGATGTCTGTTTGAAGTAAAAAAAAAAAAAAAGAGCATTAGTAGTAGTGAATGGGTTAACGTATTGAAAACACCACCAGCAATTCTTCGCTTCCTTGCAAGTGTCAGACTCACCGTGCAAGTATGCTGAGTCTAAATAAGGCCGTAGTAACATCAGGATTTGTAGTGAGCGACGATTTCTTCTACGTAAACTAAATAAAAAAGGATGATCAGCAAGTAAAACATCAAATTAGGAAGCAGTACAGGATAGGTTAGCAAGGACATGGTAGATAAGTTAAGACATGAACTTTGCAGAATACAGAGGAAGTTAACTGAGGATATGATAAAATACCAGACCAGAGAGGAAGTTTGAAAATTATAAAAATTAATTTAATAGGTTCCGAGTCATCAACAATTATAAGAGAAACGAGCAGAAGTTAGACGTTTGTGAAGGTGGTAGGGGTTGGGAGAAATTGTCTTGAATGAACAGAAATTAAAAAGGGAAGAGGAGAAAGAAGCAGAAGTTGACAGGATGAGCAGATAAAGTTACAATTAGCAGAAGTTAGAAGGGAGGACAGCAATTCAACAAAGAGCATATGAAGTTAAGCGAGAATAGAAGTTAAATTAGAAGACTGTAGATTGGTAACCAGTAGAGAAAGTTGGCAGCAAACAAAGGTAGTTCTCAGTGTGGAAAGTTCAAAGACAGTAGAGGTAGCTGCGCCGGGCAAGGGGATTTAGAAGGGAAAGGAGAACAGCGTCAGAGTACACCCTGATCAGCTTGACCGAACAGGGTGGCGGCGTGACTCGCGTCTTAGGTCTCCTGCACGAAGCGAACCGAACCCCTGTGATGGTAGTACTGCGTCTCTCTCTCTCTCTCTCTCTCTCTCTCTCTCTCTCTCTCTCTCTCTCTCTCTCTCTCTCTCTCTCTCATTTCTTCGTGTCGTTCTTCGTTCACATAATTCGATGTTTCCTCTGTTTCCTTCATTATTCTCTCTCTCTCTCTCTCTCTCTCTCTCTCTCTCTCTCTCTCTCTCTCTCTCTCTCTCTCTCTCTCTCTCTCTCTCTCTCTCTCTCTCTCTGAAGCACAAAACAATGCAGGAAAATTACTAACTTCACAATTCGGGTTTCTATCTTGGGGTCCATAAGATCAGTTTGCCGACGTTCATTCCTGTTTCATAAAGGAAATAACAGAAGAATCTAAATTAATGTTAAAGTGAATCCTTCTTAGGTAATAACTGCTAAAGGTAACGGATTCTAAGAAATTAGCTTAACTTAATTTCTCCCAGGAATTACTTTACGAACAAATAAGATTCTTTCATTTGAATTAAGGGAAGAGGTGGGGATGCTGGGGATGAGGTGAGTAGGCAGTGGTGGTGTTGGTGGGGATAGGAGTGGGGATGGTAGTGGTGGTGAGCGGCTGAATGTGTGGGTAGTGTGAATAAGGGGTGGGGATGGTGGTGTTGCGGTGGGATGGTGGTGGAGGTTAGTGGGTGAAAGGGTAGATGGTGGAGATTGGGTGAGGATGGAAGATAGTAATGATGATAAAAATGGTGTTAGTGGCGGAAGTGTTGATAATATTACCGTTATCTTACCACTATTCATCAGATTTTTAACAGTGCTAAGACAAGAATCAGGATCAAATGTAATAAGATAGTAGATAAAATAGATATTTTGATTGTTTTAGAAGCTGTCTTAATAATGGTTATGGTGATGTTGGCGGTAATGGTGACGGAGGAGTGTGCATCACCACTTGGCTGCTGCAGGTGGTGAGTGGTCCTTAATTACACTAATTGGACATCTCAGGTGAGGATGTGTGTGTTCACCACCTGAGCACTCCGTCGGTGTGGTTTTATCGAGGTGTGTGTGTGTGTGTGTGTGTGTGTGTGCAGTATCTGCCTCATTATCTTTGGTTGGTTAACTAAGTGACTGACTGAAGTTGACTGGCTGAGTGGTTGACTGACTGACTAACTGACTGGCTGACTGACTGGTAATCTGGATTCATGACTGGACGTCAGGCTAGTTGGTTTACTAGTTGACTGACTGACTGACTGACGGATTGACTGATTTGCGAGTAGCTTTGGCCTTCAGTGATTGGTTGAATGACGCTGTTGTCGGCTATCAGATGTTCAGTGGTTGGTCGCTGTTGTTTGATAGCACTTGGTTTTTTTTATCAGTGTTGGTTTTCACGAACCTGACATCCTTGTGTTTGTGTCTCGATCACTCTGCGGGTGTGTGTGTGTGTGTGTGTGTGTGTGTGTGTGTGTGTGTGTGTGTGTGTGTGTGTGTGTGTGTGTTAGTTAGTTGGTGTGTGTTGTGTTTGTATGTCTGCTGATGCCTGTTTCTCTCTCTCTCTCTCTCTCTCTCTCTCTCTCTCTCTCTCTCTCTCTCTCTCTCTCTCTCTCTCTCTCTCTCTCTCTCTCTCTCTCTCTCTCTCTCTCTCTCTCTCTCTCTCTCTCTCTCTCTCTCTCTCTCTCTCTCTCTCTCTCTCACACACACACACACACACACACACACACACACACACACACACACACACACACACACACACACACACACACACACACACACACACACACACAGGCTCACTACTGATAACCACTTCCTTCACAAATCAGAAATTGGAGGAAGCAGGAATAAAAACATGAGATTGACGCACGTATAAAAAAGAAAAAAAATGTAAAGAAAATAAATAAAAGAAAAAGCATCAAGTTTCTGGCAGCGCTGAGTATGTTGGAGTCAGTGGATTGGGATGATGGTGAAATTAAAGGATTCTCTCTCTTTATACTCATATTGTGTTATTTCAGTGTTCTCTAAGCTCCCTATACGCTAGGAACATTCAGAATAGTTGCTTTGTGCAGCTCTTCGATGTAAATTAAAGAGAGTAGCACATATAGAGCATTGCATCTTTGTTACGGGCGTATACTGCAGGAGTTTTTAACATCGCTGTAATGGTGTGAGGTATATCCGTCCGCGCCTGTGACGAAAGAGTGATGGGAGGGGAGACTCAGCCAGGCACGCCGCGGAAGGAAGTGAAAGTCTTTTTTTCTCCCCCACTTTACTTCCCATCTCCCCTCTCCCTTCCTTCTCTTTCTCTTAACCTTCGCCCTCCCTCGTCTTCCCCCTTGTAGTCTTGATTTAGGCTCCCGTGAGTGACAAATAGCGATAACTTAAAACAGGAACAACCTCAGACACCGCCCATTTACTTTAGGCTTTCGTCTCCTCATCCTGTTCATCCTTCTTCCCCCAGTCCTTCCCACACCCCATCCAAACATCACTCAGATTTCTCCCACACCCTGACCCCACCCAGACCCAGCCAGACATCCATTTTATCTTCTCACACGAACTTTTACATAGACAAACAACTTACATGCATTTTTTTCCCTCGTCCCTCTTGCTTAGAAGTGATTTTATGCGCTAAACAGGCAGCCAACAGACGCCTGTCGTCGGGGTAATGGGCTGGCGTGTGCACAGGGGGGAGGGCAGCGGCTGGTCTTTGCTTGCCTTCACCGGGTTATGAGTAAGGCAAACACCTGGCTAGGGGGCGTCGCCGCGGTGCTGGTCTCAGTACTTGCCTCCCACCGCTAGCCAGTAGTACTCTCGGCTTGTTAATGGCCGCAGAATGAGCCACTGAATCTGTTAAATTCCCCAGGTCATGGTGAGTGCGCTTCATACATTCCTTATCTGGGGTCTTTTACCCGAGGACCCGGAGGCTGTCGTGCTCGAGGCAGTAATGATAATAGTTCGGTCGTGACGTAATTTGCATCCTTAAGCTCGCGTGGGTTGAGGGAAGCCATTGTGCGGCAAGGACGTTCCGTAGAGTGTGCGGGAGGTGGCTGCTGCCATCTCCTCCCCGGCATGGTCTTTACTGTGGAGTGTATCACCTGCAGGGCGCGAGGGTGGCGGTAGGAGACCTTTGAGGGGATGGTGATGACCTCTGCTGCGCCACGGACTGCACCGATCAGACCCACGCGGTACGTCGTTGCGAGGCAGTAATGACGCACATCTCGCCGTAATGAACCACCGCGAGGCTCATCAGCGCCACGCCGCCAAGATGAAGGGACGAATCATAATTGAGTAGATTCTCCTGACGTGGCGCCGCCGCGAGCCAGGCAGCCGTCAACACCTCGGGCAGGGGCGCCAAGGCCGAAGAGGTGCACCCTGTTGACGAAAATTTTTGCCAATTGACCTTAGCACATTGTTCAACGGGCCCGGCGGCGCTCACGGCCAAGTTCTCCCACACGCACACACACACACACACACACACACACACACACACACACACACACACACACACACACACACACACACACACACACACACACACACACACACACACACACACACACACACACACACACACACACACACACACACACACACACACACACACACACACACACACACACACACACACACAAATGCACACCAAGACGCACACACACACACAAATGCACACCAAGACGCACCTCGGTCTGGGTCTGCACCCTCCGCTGCTCCCTCTTCGTAAACACTCACGCACAGAATGCAACGCGTAATTTTCACGCTTCACACCTGGCGACACGTCCGCTGCATGACCAGGACGGGAGTAAATGCCCTGTGTGACACGTGGAGGTGGGGCGGGGTGGAGCGGAGAGGAGGCCAGTATGCCCCTGACTGTGGTGGAGGGAGGGTGTGTGTGAGTGTGCGTGGCGGTGCTGCTGGTGTTCCCCGCTTGCCTACCTTCCTACCTGCCTTCCCTCACACCTGAGCTGTCTACCTCACATGCTCTTGTAGCTTCCTTTCTGGTGGCGGTGCTGGTGCCGGGGCCGGTGTAGCTTCCCCTGTATATAGTCTGTAGCCATAGAGACGGGTTTTTCATCTCGCCACGCTGCCTCCCATGTAAGTAACGTGCCTGACACATCCTTGTTTTCTCTGCATGAACCTCTTTGATGCGTATTTACAAAAGATATTCAATTTCCTGGTGTAAATATTGACAGTAAGGACATAACACAACGCGCCGCTTGGCGTTACCACACCGACACTAACTTTACGCTGCATTATAAACTTCAGAACACGACATCTGCTCCTTCACTCATTCAGACGCATGTAAACTTCTCTTAAATTAGGAAATTACGTACATAGTGAGTAGGAATGAACATTGTTTAACACTATTCATCCCTAAAATTAATGCGCTTATCTTTTAACTTCTGTTCATCGCATACGCTTCGTTATTGCATTCTTAAACACAAGGGAATAATGAAAATAGAGGGGATAAAAGAGAGACATTGCATGCTGGCTGGAGGCTCCTGACACACCCGAAGTCCACCTGTCAAAAGGAAAAAAGGTGTTTTGTTTGACTGAAACCTTTCCCCTCTAACTGCGACGCGCCCGTGCCTTCTCTTCTCTCCCCCTCACTTCCTTTCCCCTCACACCAGTGGCCGCCCTCCCCTTCCCATACAAGGATCCGCCCTTCATTTCCCCTCACAGAGCTACCCATCCTTACATTCCCCTCACACTTCCCTCTCCTTTCCCCTCATATCATGACCTACCTTTTTCACAACTTTTCCTCGCACCTTCCTTTTCTCTTCTCCCCTTGTTCGCCTCTTTCCTCCCCTCTCCCCTCACATTACCCCTTCTCTCCCCCTCATATAAAGTCACATTAAGGCTCATTTCTCTCCGTATGAGGCAAATTATATAGACAAATAAAGGAAAATAATAACTACGCATACAACTTTTTTTTCTTATGAGTGAATATATTGAACGAAGAGAGGGTGTGTCAGCCGTGTGTGTGTGTGTGTGTGTGTGTGTGTGTGTGTGTGTGTGTGTGTGTGTGTGTGTGTGTGTGTGTTTTTGAGGGTCGGTGTCCCCTGCGTTTGTCACCCTGAGTATCGTGGATCGGGAGTCACGCCCCTGCCCCGTGCTGGCCCCACCTGTCAGCCTGCTAATGAGTATCGTATTATATCACTTCCGTCGCACCTGCCTTCACCTCTTCCCTCCCTCCATCTCTCCTTCCTCACCGTATCTGCTTCAGGTCTTCCTTCATCGCCGCCTTCATCGCTTCCTTCGGTATATATTTTGTTTGTTTTTTTCTTCTATTTATTGTTTGTTGTTTCATTTCGTTCATTACTTCATCGGATATTTGGATAGGTATTTTTTTTATTTCCTTTTACATTCATCCACATATAGACTTTATTTGTTTATTCTGTTACACACACACACACACACAGACACACACACACACACACACACACACATGGCACAAAAATCTCTGAAGGACTTCGCGAAAATGCGCAAACTTTGTCTCTTGAAACGTAGAAACTTAGTAAAATGCAGCTTTTTCTCCTTCTCTCTCTTACAGGGACTAACTCATGAAAGTGTGTGGTTGTGTGTACGTGTGTTTGTGTGTGTGTGTGTGAGAGAGAGAGAGAGAGAGAGAGAGAGAGAGAGAGAGAGAGAGAGAGAGAGAGAGAGAGAGAGAGAGAGAGAGAGAGAGAGAGAGAGAGAGAGAGAGAATCATCATAACTTGTCCAGGCACGTTGTATAATCAATTACGAAATCATAAGAAAAAATCAAAATAAAAAAAAAATAATACACAGTCCTTGGTATTTAAACTTCCTTCTCGTGCTGCAGTGGCAAGTTCGTCACGATCAGTTTTTAAGTAAAGGTAATGAGTGGCTCTTGATACTCTACTACTACTTGAGGCGGCGGAAGGGTATCACATCCCAGCAGTCAATGTCCACCTGAATTAGTAATAGTAATCAGTCAGGTAGAACGTTAAGAGATTCGCTGTCATCGGGTCATCATATAAATTTCAGTAAGTGTTGTGATTACGTAGGTAGTGAACTGTGTGTGTGTGTGTGTGTGTGTGTGTGTGTGTGTGTGTGTGTGTGTGTGTGTGTGTGTGTGTGTGTGTGTGTGTGTGTGTGTGTGTGTGTGTGTGTGTGTGTGTAGGAGACTGTACGCTCCTTCTGTACACACACACACACACACACACACACACACACACACACACACACACACACACACACACACACACACACACACACACACACACACACACACGAACACTTCCTGCCTCCTGCTTGTATTCGCATCAGAACGCAAATAAATAGAGCTCAGTAAGATGGTAGAATGATGGAGAGAAGGGAGGGAAGGAAAGGGTGAAGGGAGACGAGTGAAGGGAAGGGAAGGGAAGGGAAGGGCGCCTCCGGTACACACCTGTTCCCACCTACAGCTGACGCCGTGCACCTCATCCCTTGCTAATTGAACACGTGCATTGAATAACATTATAAAACTATTCCGTACCAAACAATATGTAGTTAGTAATATATCGTCGCCTTTAAGATGTGGAAAGTGTAACATCCTGGAGAATATTGTTTTTTTTATTATTATTATTATTATTATATAAGATACATAAAAGGGTTGGCACATTTTTTAGTTATATAAAGAACATAGAAGGTAATTGCCCTATCTTTGACTCTTGTAAGGAACGTAAAGGTGAACTCTGATTATCTGTGTTTGAATTGTATAGAGAACATAAAAGGGAAAGTTGCATATTTTTAAACTTATGTAAGGAATTATGAAAGGGAAATTTATTTAGACATATTTTTTCGCCTCTTCTTCAGATCATCTTACAAGGACGACCTACATTTTCTTCCCTATTCTTGTTTTTCTCACTCCCTAATCTTCTCTTCTCTTCGTCCCTCTCATCTCCCTTTACCTCCTCGATTTTTCTCATAACACCCTCCTCTGAACATCTCCCATTACGGCCTTGGATGAATTTCATGAATATTACAGTATTACGACTACGATTTTTACCGCTGTGTATGAGTACAATTTCCTAAGCCACCAGGAAGGGTATTCAGGTCTTGTTTCCCTTCTTGTCCTTGCTTTCCACCTCACTCTTTGCCCCGCCCCACTTTTCCCCTTGATCCTCGTTGCTTCATAACTCCCGTCCAGCCTTGCAATGCCCCGCCCCGCCTGTTTCTTCTGCTGTATCTTAATCTGCCTGTGTTTCCCTCGTCCCGACTCGCCTCGCCGCGTAGGTTTCGGTACTAAATTGACGTCGTGGTTCATAACGTCATTTGTTGTTCAGTATCAATTCAGGGACTTTTATTATAACAATTATTCTGGTACTTTGCCAGTTTTTCCATGTAAGCGTTTTTATATATATATATATATATATATATATATATATATATATATATATATATATATATATATATATATATATATATATATATATATATATATATATATATATATATATATATATATATATGTATGTATATATATATATGAATTCTCCGTTCTTATGTATAAACAAGTGTGATGATGAATTCAGCGAAATATTTTCAAAGTAACGGTCACCTACATCAAAATGATGAATACAGAAAAGTTGACCGTGTTCAGTATATATGTACAAAATACGCCGTAACGCTTTTGCATGATATTTATGAAAAAGTGTATATGTTTTGATGAAAAATTTATATGGATGAAAATAACTTTTAACATCGCCAGCGAGGCCTGTACACTAGTTTTCCCGACCATTTCCACAACTGACGAGGCGAGCAAGACTCCAGAATGGAATGTCTTGAGACATGGACTACATACCAACTCAGAGCAGTGTTGCCTGAGTGGTGGAGGCGCGCCACTATCTGGGCTTGCCTCAGGTAGCGGCTCATGTTGGCCAGTGTGCCTGAAGGCTGTGTCGATTTGCCAAATTATGACATCTTTAGTGTGTGTGTGTGTATGTGTGTGTGTGTGTGTGTGTGTGTGTGTGTGTGTGTTTATTTTTATTCACACATATAAAACATTCATAAGCTCATGCATATGAGAAATAGCAAACATACAGAGCCATTATCTTTACTAACGTAACCTTGATGAAATAGCGACAGTACTTATATTTTCTGTTTTTTGACCACATGGGAGGTAGTGGTGATAGTTATTGGTGTTCCATTAGTATGAGAGTCAATCGAAAAATTTTAGGCGGCGCCCATCCATCACCACTGGGAGCACCGTCGTCTTCTGCCTGCTCCTCGCTGCCCCTTCCCGTCCCGGTCCGTCCTGTCACATTCACACCATTCTATTGTGCCCCCAATCGCGGCGTGCAAGGTCATGTGCTCATGGCCCTCCAGCCCCTCTACTGCCACGTATTATTTGTTATTATTAGTGGCATGAGGGGTCAGGAAACTTTGTTTGGCGAGCAGTTGTCATGAGAAAGTGTTATTTTCGTCAGAAGTCTCACACGCAGGACCTTGTGTCGGCTGCTTGGCGCGGGTGTCGCTGGGAAGGTCTTCCTTAGATCCCTTTGAGTTACGACCTTGACGGGAACAAATAAAACACGCATTAAAGAGCCTGAAATACTTGATAAGTTTTTATTTATTTATTTATTTATTCATTTTAATGTTAGTGGTGTCTTTCGAGGTTACAAACTAAACTTCCACCATACCGTTTCATCAAGTTTGAGAAGCTGTAGCAGCCACAGAGTTTGTCCAGAAATGTGTTGTGAGGTGCTGGATACTTCGGGGCGAGGCAGTCCAGAGTCGCCTTACACACGGCCAGCATGTGTAAGACTGAAAGGCTGCAGCCATCAGGAGCCGTTGGTGGGGAGCCTGGTGTGTCGAGGACAAATGTGTACTTAACAAACATTTACACTTTTACACTACAGCGAATACTTCCACAGCAGTGGCCGGGAACTTACTGTTAATATTATCCAAAAATCTATTAGTGCACATTGGTATTATCCCAGAGTTATAGTTAGGTTTTGTGCTTTATATTATATGAAGTATAAATGAAAATCATGGCTCGATTTTACATGCAACTATTATCCAATTTTACTGAACCTTCATTATTCCAAATTTTCTTTTTGTTCATTTTTTAGCTCATGTTCACAACTTCCCTGACCACTGTACATGCATCGCACGCGCCGTGAGGGACTGCGGGAAAGAATAAAGAATGTAATTCAGTTGACCTGCTTTAGCTGAGTCTTTCGATGCGCTGATGTTTTGCATTTTCTGAGTACGCGAGTCTTAATTAAAGAGTATGTGCTGTTCCTTAGATCATTAAAAGAAATAGGGGAAGTATATATTGCAGAGAGGATACTCAGCTCCTAAGATCATACATATAAAAAGATGTATTCGTATATTGCAAAATTACCTTAAGATAGACACCAAACACATGAAAATATGACACTTAACTGGTAAAGTGGAATAATACAAACGGCATTAAGCTGCAGAATGTTAAGTAGTAGTGTTGTGTCATCGGGTGTACAGAGTGATCGAAGTGTGCTATTGTTTGTGTGACACTGCCCAGGTCATCAAGAAAACAGTGTGTGCAAAGAGTGTGCTGTTGTATATGTGTGTGTGCGCCTGTGTGTGTGCCATTCTCCAGGTCATCAGGTATACAGAGTGTGTAAAGTGTGTTTAAAGCCGCGGAGGGAAAGGGGGGAGGGGAGAACTTCTGTTGATGTGCCACTTACGCTTCCAAGACTCGCCGACAGGAATTGCAAGCACATAAAAACAACCATTGAAATTCTTGGCCATTACTAGAGATATTAGCAGGTCAATGTGCCAAGAAGGGGGAAGAGGAGGAGGAGGAGGAGGACACGACAAAGAGGGATGGATAGAGTACCTGTGGGGAATATTGACTGACTGGAGAGATATCAAGAGTAGGGCAATGTAATGAAGCACACACACACACACACACACACACACACACACACACACACACACACAGTAGCAGCAGCAGCAGTAGTAGTAGTAGTAGTAGTAGTAGTAGTAGTAGTAGTAGTAGTAGTAGTAGTAGTAGTAATTTCTCTCCTTATTTGAAATGAAGTGTGTGTGTGTGTGTGTGTGTGTGTGTGTGTGTGTGTGTGTGTGTGTGTGTGTGTGTGTGTGTGTGTGTGTGTGTGTGTGTGTGTTTGTTTGTTTGTTCTGATTCCTTTGGTGTTACTAAATAAACAGCATGATATCGGTAAGCCAGTACGTAAGAACTAACGTTATTATATGATTCACACTACATAGAAATAAACAGATAAATCCTCTAATCTAAATACGTAAGTAAGATGACTCACACCTGTTCCGGTAATCGACCAGTAGCGAGTGATGATGAAGGAGGAAGCGAGAGTGAGAAAGAGAGAAAGAGAAAAAAAAAAGCGGTAATATAAGAGGAGGAAAGGACACCGTTTAGCGACGTAACACTTGGAGAGAAACGGGAACAGGAAGACACTGCACATTGTTTCAGCACTGCCATCGATGCAACATGAATTCCTGTTATCGTTCTGAGAAACCCTTACAACCCTTGAGGACAGTTAAGTGGCAGACATACAGGCCATGATTCCGGGTGCTGCTTCCATAACGTGCAATGCTTGATAGCTGGCAATGGACGGGACGGGACGGGACGAGGCGATGTGGGACTAGGGGGGGAGGGGCGTGATAAGACAGTGCGTGGAATCAGAACAAGAGGAATATACTAAAAACTGATAGGAATGTATGTCACTTTGCCCCGCTGAAAGTGACCATTGAAGTGGGAAAATGAGTTCGTTCAGTGTCATTCGTTTAATTACAGAGACCATGACCCACTGGATACCTGGGCCTCGTGTTAATTAGCCTCGCCCACCTGTTCCCTATTGAATATTTACAATGGCGCTGATGACGGGAGTGTTTTCCAGTCTTAGTACAATGTGGTGTTTGTGTTTTTGTTTGAGAGACACTTTTGTATTGCACTTTGATTTCACGAATAATTGAATTGCTGATTATTTTCCACCACCTGATTGTGTTTACCTGTTGTGTTGTGTTGCGTGGGTGTGCTTTTTGCAGGTGTGTGTGTGTGTGTGTGTGTGTGTGTGTGTGTGTGTGATAATGCTGTGTCACTGGGCATGTCCGTTTTGTTTGTTTGTCCATTTGTCTGTTTGTCTTTCTTTCTGTTTGTCTGTCTGTTTGTATGTCACCCTCTCTGTCTGTCTATGTCTGTCCGTTTCTCTCCCGCTTTCTCCGTCTGTTGACTGCACATTTTCACAACAGTCCGTTCGAATGGAACATAAACATCAGCCTCCGACGCGGACTGATGTGTGTTTCCCCGGCGATCAGGTGTGCGGCGTGGGGCGGGGCAGGTGGAGGAAAGAGGGGGGGGGAGTGATCGGTGGGGTGACATTATCTTCCAAAACTCTTGAATCCCGCTGGCAGTAAGATCTCTCTCTCTCTCTCTCTCTCTCTCTCTCTCTCTCTCTCTCTCTCTCTCTCTCTCCTCTCTCTCTCTCTCTCTGGTCTTGCCACTTATTTTCTCCTTTTTTCCCCTCTCATAATTCTGTCGTTCCTTTGTTTCTCCTTCCCCTGACTTATTTTCTTTCGTCTCCATTTATTTCTTTTATTGGTTTCTTTTCCTGTCCATTTTCTGCTGCACGTTTGATGGTTATTTGTGTTTGTTTTGTTTAATGGCGCGCGTGAATTTACTCTTTATTTGCTTTAGACCTCTCTACCTACCTACCTACCTGTCTGTCTGTCTGTCTGTCTGTCTGTCCATGTATGTGTGTATATCTCTGTCTGTCTGCCTACCTCTGTTTGCCTCTGTCTATTTGCCACTCTGTCTATCTGTTTGTTTTGTGTGTCTATCTGTATCTCTGTATGTCTGTTTGTATGTCTCTCTCTCTCTCTCTCTCTCTCTCTCTCTCTCTCTCTCTCTCTCTCTCTCTCTCTCTCTCTCTCTCTCTCTCTCTCTCTCTCTCTCTCTCTCACACACACACACACACACACACACACACACACACACACACACACACACACACACACACACACACACACACACACACACACACACACACTAAAAAGAGCAAATTAATATACGAATAAGAAAAGTGAAATAAATAAATAAATAAATCACACCTGGAGCATAATTTTATCGTGGTGCCCTTGAGTATTGGTTCCCGGTATTTCATCAAGGGAACACCCCACCTGATGTATTGCTATTTTTCTTGAATGAATAATTAATTAGGCGTGTCAAAGCTCAATGCAAAACAAAGACTTAACTCATAACAAGAACTCCCCCCCCCACCTCTACTCTCTCCTCACTCCCAGTTTATTCTTCTCTATTCCTCCTCTTCCGTCCCCAACTCTCTCTCTCTCTCTCTCTCCTCTCTCTCTCTCTCTCTCTCTCTCTCTCTCTCTCTCTCTCTCTCGTCCTTCGCCTTTCACTATCCTACGTCTCATTTTTGGATTCTAAATAGCCTTTTGTTCTTCATTTGTATTCTTTTGTGTTCTCTCTTTTCCTTTCCTTCTTACTTTACTTATCTCACTCTCTCTCTCTCTCTCTCTCTCTCTCTCTCTCTCTCTCTCTCTCTCTCTCTCTCTCTCTCTCTCTCTCTCTCTCTCTCTCTCTCTCTCTCTCTCGTTCCTTTGTGTTTTTTTGTGCTCTCGTTTTTGTTTTCTTTCCCTTATCTCTGTCGCCCTTTTCTTTTTCTTGTGTTCCTTTGTGTCCTACCTTTTTCTCTCCTCTCCCCTTTCCTCCTTTCTTAATTTATCTCTCTTCCTCCTCTCTATTACTACTCCATCTCTTCACACGTTTTCTTCTCTTCTTCCTGTCTCTGTCTTCCTCTCCTCCGTCCTTTATTTTTTCCATCTCCTTTTTTTCTTTTTATAACCATCCCTCCTCCTCCTCCTCCTCCTCCTCCTCCTCCTCCTCTATTTTTCCCATTCATTTCCTCCTTATTACCTAACACATTTCTATTCACCTCTTTTTCTCTCTCTTCTCCTTTCATTTCTTATTGTTACCATATTTTTCCCTTATTTGCCTTTTCATCTCCCTCTTAGTCTCTTTGCGTCTTTATCTTTCATATCTTCTTTCTTTTCTTTCTCTTTTACTGAACTCCTTTCCTTCTCCTTTATCTTCTACTCCAGTTCAACTTAATTTTCTTCCTCCTTACTCTTCTTTTCTTATCCTTCCCTCTTTGCTTTCCCTTTTGTTTGCTTACCCTTGTTCCTCACCCCTCTTACCTTCCAGACTTTCACTCTTCTCTTCCTCCCCTCTCTTTTGTCTTCTACACACTGTTCCTCCCCTCCTTTTTACCTCTTGTTGTTGTTGTTGTTGTTGTTGTTGTTGTTGTTGTTGTTGTTGTTGTTGTTGTTGTTGTTGTTGTTGTTGTTTTGTTGTTCTTTTTCTTTTTCTTTTCTCCTCCTCCTCCTCCTCCTCCTCCTCCTCCTCCTCCTCCTCCTCCTCCTCCTCCTCCTCCTCCTCCTC
>NC_087163.1:6092500-6105000 GCF_035594125.1 Scylla paramamosain
AGCGCTTGAGACCTGGGTAGCGGGTGAATTATGGGCAGACAAGGCGTGCCGTGGTTCGTGGGGTGTGGGCGGCAGGTGGATGGCGCGTGTTTGTCGGGGTTTTGGTGTGCGCTCTGGCTTGCTCTCAGTCTGCCCAGGGGATGTAAGAAAAAAATGAGTGACCCATTAACCCGTTGTTGTAGTTTTTAGTACACTTTGCCCTGTTGTGTAAAACTTATTTTGGGTGATTAAGGCGCAAATAAGTTCTTTGTCATTTTTACACACACACATACAAACACACACACTCACTTGACAAGAGAGACCTTGGTCCGGGAGAGTGGCAGTGATAAAGTACAAGAGAGAAACACACACACACACACACACACACACACACACACACACACACACACACACACACACACACACACACACACACACACACACACACATTTTCACCTTGCATGTGTAGTAGGACCTTAAATAATTGGTGCCGCTTCTGCCGTATTGGTGGCCCTGACGAAACCTCTATTACTACTCACAACACCTGCTAGAGAGAGACTTGGCTTGGTAGCGACAGTAGTAACTTTAGCAATCTGGCCGCGAACTTATCCCCTATTCCTGTTCTCTCCCCTTCATTCCTCCTCTCGAACCTAATACAGATCCCCTTACATCACTTATAATAACTGATTCAGTGTAGACAGGAGGTGATGGGCGTTCGGGAGTGGTGGTTTGTCAGTGGTCGTGGCGTGATGGGAAACGACCCGGTCTTCCTCATGCAAATTCGCACTCTTCCGCTTTCATGAGGGCGTAGAGGGGAGGAGGCCGTCAGGAGCCGATGGAATGTGATAATTCTGAGGTGGGAAAGAATAATACAAAGGGATAAACACAGGGAAGGAAGGAGAAAAAGGGTTAGGGGAACGGAAAAGCCTGGGTGTGGGGACGGGGGGGTGGGGGGTCGATGAGAAGAAGTGTTCCGGGGTGGGGGGAGGGGTGAAGTCGGCGAGGGAAAAGTGAGGAACTCTGAGCATTGTTATTTTTGGAGTTGGTTAGGGTGAATGTTTGAGGGGTGAGGGGATATGGGGGCATGGGGGTGATGTTGAGGGGGAAGGGCTGCCGCACTAGGGCCTGGCTGCTCTCCACGCCGCTCGTCAGCCCCATGCCAGACTATTCTCAACCTTTGCTCGAGTGGCACCTCAGACAGGGCTCTCCCAAACCCTTGCCTGCGTGGTGCCGAGCCCTCTCACCTCTGCCTCGTGTTCCCTGTGTACCTGTCGGGTGTCGGGTGCATGTGGAGTTGTATTTACCGTGTTCGGGGTGTAGGTGTGTGTGTGTGTGTTGGCAAGTGTCCCTTCCCGAGGGATTTGTAACGAAGTCAGAATATGTGTGCTTTTGTTCGTCGTCTGTCTTGAGGCGTCGTTTATATTAGTGTTCCTGCCGCCGTCTGCAGGAGGAAGTCGGGGAGGCAGTACTTGATGAGGGAGGGCGCCGTGCTCCACTTGATGAATGGTCTGGCGAGCCACGTGTCTTGTGTGTTTGCTTGGGTTTCATTTTAGTAAGTCTTGTTCTCCCTGTTTATCCGTATCGGCAGGAGGCGCACAATGGTGTTGATCATGGCACAAACCCATAGATCCAGTATTTTGAGGATAGTGTGTGTGTGTGTGTGTGTGTGTGTGTGTGTGTGTGTGTGTGTGTGTGTGTGTGTTTGTGTTTGTTTGTGTGTGTGCACCCGCGATGGAGGTACATTGCTTCCATCACCTTCACTCTATTTCAAGTCTCACTAAGGAACAAAAATATTTGCACCACTAAACTACTTTCTTATCTTGTTCGTTTTTTTTTTTTTTCAGGAATTTTCGGTGCCACTTGTTGCCTACGTGACACCCACTTTCTCACTCAAAATATACTACGATCAGAAACAACGGCTCATTCAGCTTAAATGAATAAATAAGCAAATAAATGAATAAATAAATAAATAAATAAATAAATAGATTGATTAATTAATATATATATATATATATATATATATATATATATATATATATATATATATATATATATATATATATATATATATATATAGAGAGAGAGAGAGAGAGAGAGAGAGAGAGAGAGAGAGAGAGAGAGAGAGAGAGAGAGAGAGAGAGAGAGAGAGAGAGAGAGAGAGAGAGAGAGAGACATTTATATTTATTTATTTATTTATAAAGATAGCATGGCTTACGTGTTCCAGTGGTGAGTGGAGCTGAACTACACCTATTCAATGAAAGAAATCACACCAAATGTGTTCACCCGCCAAGATGTGGTGTGTGGCATGTGGCTTATTTCCTTCCCCCTCCCCTCTTCCCCCTCCCTCCTCTAACCATTATAGGAAACCTTTGTCTTTCAATGGAGTCATGGAGGCACATGATGATGATGCAATATATATATATATATATATATATATATATATATATATATATATATATATATATATATATATATATATATATATATATATATATATATATATATATATATATATATATATATATATATATATATATATATATATATATATATATATATATATATATATATATATATATATATATATATATATATATATATATATATATATATATATATATATATATATATATATATATTTATTTATTTATTTATTTATTTATTTATTTATTTATTTATTCATTCATTCATTTATATATTATATGTATACTGTATTATGAGTGACATTGAGAGGGAACTTTTCCAACAAGAGTATCAGCGAGAGGCAGACGTTTTCAGTGGATGCGAGGCGGCAGTGTTGAGGTGATCGGCGTGGTTCAGTGGGTGTCTTCCCACGCCGATACGGAGGAAGCTTAGCGAATGATTATGAAAGTCTAGTCCGGGATAAAGTTGCGACTCGCATTTTGGGTTGTGGGTTTACATAATTGAGGCGTTGGTGGTGGGAAAGGAAGGCGGTGGGGGGCAGGTCTGCTTTACGCCAGGGAGGGCGTGCGGCCTTTCGGACTCCCAAGTTACAGAACTTTTATTAATGGAGTCAGTAAAGATCACTCCGTTGCTCTGTACTTTTCTCTTCTCCCTTTTCTCTTCCTCTTACGTGCCGTGTTCTCCCTTCCTCCCCCTTGCCTTGCCGCGCCTCCAGCCTGGCATGCCACTTTTGTTGACTCTGCTCCTCTGTCATGTGGGCTCACTCTCATTCATTGCACGCTGGTGCCTGTTGCTCGCTGTCTGCCCGGCGGCGGCATGCTACTGGTGAGGGCGACGGTGGTGGTTGCTGTGGTGGTGGTGGTGGTGGTGGTGTTGGTGGTGGTGGTCTGAATATAACCTAATCCCATTGATAAATAACTGCTCTCATTTCTGTTGTGTCATTGTCCTCACGGCGGCAGCATGTTATAAGTGGTGGTGGTGGTTGTAGGAAATGGTGGTGGTGGTGGTGGTGGTCTGAAGATAAACTAATCTCAATGACTAATAACTGCTCTCATTCCTGCCGGGGAGCAAACAGTGTGGAGGCGCAAGTTGCCACAGCGGCTCATACTGAATGCGCCTTTGTGTGTAATTCCGCCATTCCTATGTTAATTTTGGCTTTGCGGTGTCTACGGCAGGTGTAGGCACGCGACAAGCAGGGTTCATTATGCCACGAGGCGCACCCTTTCTGTCCACACACGAGAAGGGGCAGGAACGTGGCGGCCGTCGTCGAGGAGTGGCGGTCGTGTCCTGTCAGTAAAGTCTTATGTTACGGCGCTCACCTCCCCGGCGCTTGTGTGACGCCGCCGAGCCAAGAATAGCTGGTGTGCGGTAATTACTGTGGCTGGGGTGATGTTGTGTGCCGCAGGTGTGGTGGTGGTGGTGGTGGTGGTGGTGCTTAGCCTTGGAGGAGGGGAACGAGGAGGAGGTGATCACAGTGGCAGTGCTTGGCTTACTTGGGCTGTTTCATGGTTGTAGTTTTCCTTGGATCGTAGAGAACACTTTACTAGTTTTAGTGATATATGATAATGATTGTAAGATTTTGGTCGCTGTATGTCACTTTAATTAGTAGTGTAATCATGTGGCCATCAGACTTTTCCTTCTTTTAACTTCAGGTAGAGCAATTTTTGGCATGTCTGAGTCACTGAGCCAACCCTCGCAGCTAATGCAGTGTGATCACCTCCCGGACACTGATTACTTTCTCTCAACCATTCTGAAATATTGTGTACTAAATCACGTATATTCGTCGGGAAGCTTCACGGCCCACTCAGTTTTCCATCTTATGAAAGAAAACGTGACATGTGTTATCTGCGGACGATATATCAGACCTATTAAACGTGAATTATGAGCGGTGGCAGGTAAATGGCTCCCGCACCTGACTTAAGTTTACTCTGGGTGTAATTTCTTATACAATGTGGGAACCTGTTTGTGTGAGTTACGGGCTTGTGAAGTGTTGTGTCTTGATGCTGTCCAAGTACTAGCCAAACTTCCTTAGATGTGAAGGAGAAAGAGAGAGAGAAGAGAGAGAGAAATAATTGTGTCAGTCTCTCCTCTGCTCGTCTTCTCTCTCCGCTGGTCTTGTTTGTCCCGCACTTCCTCCTCCCACTAATTGTGAGTGACTGCAGCAGAGTGAGTCATGTGAGTCAGTGAGTGAGTTCCCAAGAAAAGCAAAAGAATGAAATGTGAAGGTTTTGCTTTTATATTTGAAGTAGTATGGTATTATTCTGGGTTTTATTGTTATTTTGCCCTCGTTATTGTCAGTTTTCTTTCTCTCATTTCTGTTTCTTCTTCTTCTTCTTCTTCTTCTTTTTCGTCGTCGTCGTCATCGTCATCATCATCATCATCATCATCATCATCATCATCATCATCATCATCATTAACAACAACAACAACTACTACTACTACTACTACTACTACTACTACTACTACTACTACTACTACTACTACTACTACTACTACTACTACTACTACTACCACCACACCACCACCACCACCATCACCACCACCACAGCTTGTTTGCCTCCACTCCTCTTAACACCGAGGTAAGGGAAGGAAGGGGGAAAGGCGGACATCTCGCGTGCCCTTTGCCCCCATCAGTCACCTCAGGCCCCTCCCCGCTGCCATTACATCTTTAGTGGGCATTGTTATTACCCCATAGTGAGGCAGCCTCCCCGCCCCTCCTTCCTCTTAGGCCAGGTGCAGGGAATGGGGAATGGAACGAGAAGAGGGAGAGAAAGAGGAAATACTGGAGAGTGAGAGAGAGAGAGAGAGAGAGAGAGAGAGAGAGAGAGAGAGAGAGAGAGAGAGAGAGAGAGAGAGAGAGAGAGATTATCAGTTACCTTTCGTACATTTTCTCCGTCAGAAGATCACAAAAATATAAGAAAATAGGGTAAACTGCAATGGGGTCGTTAGGTCTTCAAGCGGCAGGTCCTGTATGAAATGTAACTGCCTATTTCCAGCTATATAAGAACGTATGAAAATAAAGGAAGCGCCTCAATAATTTCTCTTCAAACCTCTTAAGATAACCAGAAGGAATACAAATATCAAACACGCCCTCTATCTTGAGAAATGTTCATAACTTGCCCATAATTTGAAACTACTGTTTATATTCGAGTTTCCCTTTTTTTCACAGTAAGCATCGTGTTGGAGCATTTAGTAGGGCTATTGCATTGCTTTGTGTTAAGGATTCATTTTTGGACCATAGAGATTTTGTTGTAAAGCGATTAATTTTTGTGGTCAATAAATATCCATCCATCTATCTACATATAAGAAGAAATACCAGGATTAAGGAAAAATGAAGATAGGAAGGTAAAGATTGAAGTAAAAACAACACACTTTCTCTCAGGCTTATCATTTTGCTGAAGTAACATGATTCGCTGTCATTAGGGAAAGCTACAGACGGTCATATGTTGATTCCTGATGCTCTCTCCTCCACTCAGTCCATCACCAGGAGCTGAGGGCGCGGGGTCAGGAAGGTGGCTGGGTTGCATGGGAAGCTTGGGAAATGTGCACCACAAAAATTCATATTGTGTGCAGTTGAAGCTTTAGTGGCGGTAGTCGTCGTCTTCATTATCATCGTCATCGTCATCATCATTCATCTTCATCATCATCATCATCCTCGTCATCGTCATCATTATCATCATCACCTTCATTATCATCATCATAGTCATTATCATCATATAATTTTATTTAATTGCATTCAAAGTCTTTTTCTTTCTCGGGATTGAATAAACATGTTTTCAGAACAGTTCCAGTAATTCTATATTTTTTAGATTTTCTTTATTTATATTAGAATTTTTTTTTTCGTTACATTACTTCTTTATAATGATTTTACATTTATCAGACAGTTTTTGTTAAATCTTGGTTGAAAAACCAGTCATTGACTTTTCACTATTTTCTTGTACCGCACGTACGTATACAAGAAGTTTCATCTGTAGTACTTTGTATTGTATTTATGAATGCCTTCGTTGTTATATACAGTGGAAAAAAATAGGAAAGTTTCCTTATTCATCATGTGTTTCCTGTATTTCCCCGACATTCTATTCTTTTATAAACCAGCAATTAAACAGCATTTCCTTTTTCTTATTTTATACCTTGGTCAACCTCTATACATGCCAAATAAAAAAGGCTGTAATATTCACCATTTACAACCATTCAGGAACCTACACACCCAGTATAGACAGACGATCACACACTCAAAAGAAGTTTACATGAGCTATTCTCCCCCACACTACTAGAGTTCATATGACGTAGTACCCGAGGCCAAGAAAAATAAACACCTGTCCACCTTTCCCAGTAAGACCAGGTAAACATGCAACCCCAGAGAAATATGCCAAGATAAAAGGACTTCACACAGCACCTAAATCTTTGCAGCCTGGTGGTGGTGGTGGTGGTGGTGGTGATGGGAAGAGTAACGTATAGGAAAGCGATTTAGAGAGAAGGAGGGGGTGTAGTGATAGGTTTACTTAGGTTAGGGTCGCTTGTGGTGAATGATGAAGAATGAGGAAGGCAAGAAGTGGTTTAAGGAGAGAAAGGAGGCACATGAGGAAGGTAAGAAGTGGTTTAAGAGAGAGAGAGAGAGAGAGAGAGAGAGAGAGCAGAGTGATAGATTTACATAGGTTAAGACAACGTGCAGCGAATGAGAATGAGGAAACCAGAAAGCGATTTTAAGAGGGAGGTTTTACAGTGATGGCCAAAAGAGGAGTATAGTGATAGATTTGCATAGCTCAGGGAAACGTGTAGTGAGTGAGGGAGAGAGAGAGAATGAGGAAAGCAGAAAGCTATTTTAAGACGATTAATAGTGATAGATTTACTTAGGTTAGGGTAACGTGTGGTGAGAGAGAGAGGGTAAGACAGGTAATTCAGGCAGGTTATTAACTAGAAAGGTGTTGAGGCAGGAGTGATTTCCAAGTGAAGGAGGTGACTTAGGTAGGTCAGGGTATTGAGTGCAGAGGGAGGAGGGGGAACTGAGGCAGCGTGGCAAGAGTGGTGTCAGCAGCAGCAGCAGGGAGGAGAGTGAGGGTGTGTGCCAGTGGGCGAGCAATTGCCTGCCTGTGCTGCAACGCTGAGAAATTGTTGTTGCTTATGAGAGAGAGAGAGAGAGAGAGAGAGAGAGAGAGAGAGAGAGAGAGAGAGAGAGAGAGAGAGAGAGAGAGAGAGAGAGAGAGAGAGAGAGAGTATGCCACACACATTCGTTGATTTAGGTTAAGTGGTTTGTTCTTATATCAAGACCATATATATGATAGGGCTAGAATAATGAGAGAAAGGAGAGAGAGAGAGAGAGAGAGAGAGAGAGAGAGAGAGAGAGAGAGAGAGAGAGAGAGAGAGAGAGAGAGAGAGAGAGAGAGAGAGAGAGTGTTTGTGTACTTGTGTCTCTTTCCCTTCAGTAACGCCTGAGATCACGTGACAAATCTAAACGTAGATGCCCAAAAAAATTACCTTAAAAATTCATTAATGCAAGCGAAGGAAAACGAGGAGCAAAAAAATCTGGAAGTTTATAAGAGAAAAAAATGATGCAAGGAAAGTTATGAAGGCATTTATTGGGAAAATCAAAGAGGACACAAAGAAAACATGAGGTTAAATGTACTCGCAGACCTCATTTTCCCGTCTTATTTATAATTTTACGTACTAAAGTGTGAAAACAAAAGTGTGAACTGTACGAGTACAGTTACTCCGCCAGCAGCTAAGTGTGGCACGCCCCGCTTTGTTTACTGCGCCATTTTGAATATTTAGAGCGGCGCCCTTCGAGTAGCTGTCCTTGGCGATGGTTAGTGGCGGCAGGAGCGGCAGGGAGGCAGATGAGTTACAGGGAGGAGGTAAACTGAAGGGCAGCGAGGACTGGTCGTCGTGGAGCTGGAGGTGGTGAACTGGGCGGCGGTGATTCAGGAGGAGGCGCAGCGGCAGGCAGTGGGAAACTCTTGGCGGCACATGTTTCTTAGGATCAATTAAAGGACATCTTAATCTCCACTATACGTGCCAATTTGTGTTCATTATTCTTTACTTTCTCCTTGAACATCTCATTTCCACACTACAAGTTCTGTATCTCCTTTGTCTAAGACACTTCTACATATCCATTTATATTTCCTTTGGCATAAGACATCTCTACATTTCACTTTCTTTCTCCTTTGGCTAAACTTTTCACTACTACAAGTTTTCCCCATAATCACCCATAAAGTTTTAGGCAATTTTTGCGATAGTTTCTTAAATAGTTTCGTTGCCCAAGACAGATAAACCCTTCATTCTATTTTTTCTTTTCTTTGTGTGTGTGTGTGTGTGTGTGTGTGTGTGTGTGTGTGTGTGTGTGTGTGTGTGTGTGTGTGTGTGTGTGTGTATGCAAACATTTTTAACAGTACACTGAATACCAACAAAGAACGACCACAACCGCTAAATGGCCAAGACACCTCCACATTACAATTTCTCTCATCTCACGTCGCGCAGAACACTTCCACAATACATCCCCATTTCTGTCCTTTAATCTGAGACATCCCTGCTCTACACACGACTGTTAATTCCTTTTATCTCTTGGCCTAAGTCTACCCTGAGTGCGCGTTGTCCCGCCAAGTAACAATTCGTGTCTGTCATATAAACTAATCAGCTTCTTTCAGCACCTTATTACGCGTCTCTTCTTACTGAGGGACTTTCATTGCGGCAAGATAACATACTGTACATAAGCCTTTATTTAGAACACGTGCGGCGCGACCAGTCATCACTCACCATCAGGATGAGAGAGAGAGAGAGAGAGAGAGAGAGAGAGAGAGAGAGAGAGAGAGAGAGAGAGAGAGAGAGAGAGAGAGAGATGTTTAGAGATAGTACTGAAGGGTAGAAAAAAATATTACTGAGGACCTTAATTTTCAGTGATAGCGGCGGCATCAATTACGAGGCGATGTCGTAGCCTGCGCGTGAGGTATGCATGTGTGTGTCTGCCAGCACCGAGGGGAGGGAAGGAAGGGGAGGGAGACGAGGGACGGTAGACAGACAGGCATGGAGGAAGAGAGGGAGGAGACGAAAGTATGGATGGAATGCTTAGTTATTGTTTAGTGTCAGTTTCCTCTTCCTCCCCCTCATCCTCTTCCTCCTTCCTCATCCTCCTCTTCCTTCCCCGCCCTCATCCTCCATCTCCTCATCTCTCTTCCCTCAGACAAAATTATCCACACTGACCATCACCAACGTCCCCTCACCTTCCATTGGCACTCTCCTGACTCTCATGCTTCCCCTCGCCTCCCCTCGTCTCCCCTCGTCTCCCTTGCCTCCCCTCGCCGTCGCCGTCTGTGTGGTCCATAAATCGGCCGCCCCTTCAGGTAGACTTCGCCAGGCCTTCGGTTAATTTACTCCTGTCTCTTGCTACTCCCTCTCGGATACGTTTTCATTATCTCTTTTTGTCCGGTTGTTTGTTTGTTTGTTTGTTTGTATCTGTTTGGCAATCTATTTATCTATTTGTTTATATCTGTCTGTCTTTCTGTTTGTTTGTGTGTTTGTTTGTCTGTGTATCTGTCTATCTGTTTGTCTCTGTGTCTGTTTGTTTGTCTTTCTGCATCTCTCTCTCTCTGCTTCTCTCTCTCTCTCTCTCTCTCTCTCTCTCTCTCTCTCTCTCTCTCTCTCTCTCTCTCTCTCTCTCTCTCTCTCTCTCTCTCTCTCTCTCTCTCTAATATGAGGACCATTCTCTCCCTTCATCCATCATCTCGTGTGGTCCTTTTTTTCTCTCTCTTTTTCTTGTCCAGTTCTATTTCAAAATTGTTAGTTGACGCATCCATCTATTTATATACACTTTTTCTATATTCTGAAATCCTGACGTGTTTTTAGTGAAGACTCTGCCAGCGCATTATGTTTTTTTTTTCTTCCACGTGACTCCTGTTCTTGATAACCATTTTTTTTTTTTTTGACGACAGCTGTAGGTGTGTTCCTATAGTTTGTATGTAGATGAGGTAGATTCATACTGACTACAGCTCACAGAATATAACACACCAAAGGGCACACCAACTGAAGCATAAAATAAATATCAAAAGCACATAAACAAAACCACTACAGTTGAATACATGCAGTGTACAATTATATCTTTGTTCATAATTCTTTACCTCCTGTTTGCTAAATTGCTCTCTTGTCTTTTGGTTCATTTGGTCAGTTTATATTCCCTTGTTTGAATCACTCCATCTCAGAACGTGGGTGGTGCGTCTCTCTCTCTCTCTCTCTCTCTCTCTCTCTCTCTCTCTCTCTCTCTCTCTCTCTCTCTCTCTCTCTCTCTCTCTCTCTCTCTCTCTCTCTCTCTCTCTCTCTCTCTCTCTCTCTCTCTCTCTCTCTCTCTCTCTCTCTCTCTCTCTCTCTCTCTCTCTCTCTCTCTCTCTCTCTCTCTCTCTCTCTCTCTCTCTCTCTCTCTCTCTCTCTCTCTCTCTCTGGGTCATCAGCGGCACCATAATCAGGGCGTCAGACAGGCAGGTGCTCGCCACACATCACCTGCAACACCGGCAATTACGTATAAGGTCCCTTGTCCTCTCCTGGCAGCCTCTGTGTCCTTACCCCGGTGTAGTAGTGCTGTTTCTCTACTTACTTTCTTCTTCTTCTTCTTCTTCTTCTTCTTCTTCTTCTTCTTCTTCTTCTTCTTCTTCTTCTTCTTCTTCTTCTTCTTCTTCTTCTTCTTCTTCTTTCTCGCCCTCGTCTTCGTCGTTTTTGTCGTCGTCGTCTTCCTCTAACATTTCACGATTGTTTTCTCGTTGTTTGAAGCTTGTGTTGTAATTTTTTGTTTCATATATCGTCTTTGTGTGTGTGTGTGTGTGTGTGTGTGTGTGTGTGTGTGTGTGTGTGTGTGTGTGTGTGTGTGTGTGTGTGTGTGTGCAGGCAGCCCCGGAGGTTAACAACCCGTCTTGGCCTGGAACGTGAATCATCTCCTGTCTGAAGCTTTGGTTTCAGGGTCTCCTCCGCTCCTCCTCTCAGGCGAATGATAAAAGGTTCCAAGGGTTTTCTTTCTTTTTTGCTCAAAACGGAGTTTTGTGCACAGTAGCCAAGTGATTCCTCGCCACGAGTTTCCCCCAAGGTGTAGTGCCGCGGCGGCCCTGTGTCCCCCACCCCCTAACGCTGAGTGCTGAGCGGCGCGGCCCGCCATCAGGAGTGCCAGAAGCTCTCACCTTGCGCGCTCTTCAATCTGCTTCATCCACTCCCAGCGACGCCCAGGAGAAACAGCAGCAGCAACAGCAGCAGCAGCAGGAGCAGCAGCAGCAGCAGCAGCAGCAGCAGCAGGAGCAGCAGCCTCCCGCGCCCCACTCCCTAAGCCTCACCTTCATCTGATTTATGTTATTTTTAATCCTGTAGCCTTTGGCGGCCATGAGTCACGCTACCAAGTGAAGAAATGGAAGAATAAACGTAATATGACTCGGAAAAGGAAAATGCAGGAGGTTTGTCTCACAGGAAAATTACTGATGTGCTTTATGTTTGAAAAGTTTTATATCCGAAATAAAGGAAATGTACTGGCATTCCCTTGATACTTGTTATGATTGCAGCAATGTTATTTGACGGAAACCACTGGTCTAATTGAGGTTTCAGCAGGACCTGCCCAAGTGTGACTGTCCACAAGGAATTTACACTTGCAACTGTACACTCTCATAGACATGTAACATTTTTCTGCCTATGAAGATGCTGCAAGATTGCTTTGTATTTCAAGAAGCTGTTACCCTCATTCTTATGTAGCTCCTGCAGCGAAATTAATATCCTTTCATCGAACTCGGTGGACAGCAAAGGGAAATGGATGACTCAGGCCCAAACATCGAAGGTAACGAATTCTTTGAATGAAAAAGGAGCAGGTTAGGAAGATGAATCCTTAGGCCTTCACCCCGCTCCGTTCGGCCCCCCTCCTCCACCCAGGAAGGCAGCGTGGTCCGGGCGACGTGGTGAGGCCCTCAGGAATTTTCTCTTTACACTGCAGTTGTATTGATCTGAGTGTTGCTTTTCACCTTCAGTTCCTACGTTTCTTTCTTGTTGTGTCAGTAAAGAGAGGCGAAGGCTGCGAGAGCTGGCCAACACTTACCTTTTACTTACACTCCTCCAGGACTCCCTTGCTCTATCCCTTCCTGCCT
>NC_087163.1:6112500-6115000 GCF_035594125.1 Scylla paramamosain
TATAAGGAAAATAAGTGGGAAGAAGAGAAGAGGAAAAAAAAACATGAAAATAAGGAAGGAAAACAAAGCTTGTGGAAAAAAAGGAAAGAGGAGAATAGAAAAAAAAAAGATGAAAGCAGATGAGGATGAAGAAGCTAGAACAAAAACTGGATAAATACAAGAAAGGAGGGAAGAAAAAGAAAATTAAAACTGATAAGGATGATGAAGAAAGAACGAAAACAGAAAAAAAAAGTGGAAGAGAAAAGGAGAAAACGAAGAAAAAGACAAGGACAACAACGTGTAGGAATGAAAACAAGGAAACTAGAACGAGAAATCTAAGGGAAGGACAAAAGCTTAGATAAAGGAAATGAAAGCGAAGAGAAAATATGAAAATTCGTAAGGATAGAGAAGAAATAACGAAGACTTGAGTGAGCGAGAAATAGAAACGGAAGAGAAAATAAATCAAAACGGATGAAAATAAGAAAGAACGAAAAGAGAAAGAAAAATAGAAGCGGACGGGAAAAGGAAAGAAGAGTAACAACATATAGAAATAAAAACAAGGCACTTAGGACGGAAAATCTAAGGGAAGAACGAAGACACGAATAAAGGCAAGAAGTGTAACGAAGTGGAAGCGTCTTGGGTGCGAAGGGGAACGCTCCCGCTGGACCCTTTTAGCGTGAGTGGCGGCGGCGGTCCCATACATCTCCGCCGTGTTTATTATCAGTGTCTATTTGGCAGCGTCACCCTGGGGCGCGTCATGCCTCTCTGCCGGACCCCACGCTGGCCGCTGTCTGGCCCTACGGCGTCTGGTATTTGTCACTCTATAGAGATTGCTTGGCTGGCTTGGGGACTCTGAGGTTTTCTAAGGGGGCTAAAAAAAGAGGGTGTTGTCTCGTAGGTTTGCGTTTCGTTAGTTGTTAGGATGAGTGTTGTGTTGGTGGTGGTGCTGTTGTTTGGGGATGGTGGTGGTGGTGGAGGTATTGTTGTTGTTGTTGTTGTTGTTGTTGTTCCAGATGTTTTTGCTGTTTTTGTAGTTGTTGTTGTTCTTCTTCTTTTAATTCTTTTCTTCACTTTTTTTTCACTATTTTCATGGCCATTTCAATTCAGTTAACTAACTTACACAGTGTACTCCGGCCTGCCTCTCACATACAGCATATCCTCTTCCTCCCTCAGTCTCGTCCTCCTTGTTAGCATTTCTCGTCCTCCTTTCTTCCTGGTCTCCGCCTCTCACTGCGACCTCGTTATCAGTAAATGACTTGAAACAGACTCCTGGCTTTACATTGCGATAGCCAGTGTTGACGTGTTGTGGGTCAGGGAGGTCAGGGAGGCGGGACGAGTGTGCCGGGAGGGGGGGGAGGTTGGGGGCGTCATTCTGGGTCAGGTCGTCGTGTTTTCCTGGATTCGGTTAGGTTGACCTGAAGGTTTTAATTCCGGACTTCCTATTAAGGTGGAGCAGCGGTTTTTTTTTCTCTCTCTCTTAGTGAAACTTATGCGTGAAAACGTGAATAAAGTTTATATGCTTCGCAGATGTGTTAAGTTGTGTTCTGTGCACTTGTCTTTTTTTTTCTCCATTTTATGGTGAGTTATTGTGTTGGTGAATGGCGAGTGGTATTGAACAATATCTGCTTTGTCTTATTCACGAGAGGTGCGTTCCTACACCCAGCCAAGAAAGACACTACGCTCCCCTCAGCCTACACACGTACACTCGCCTACACGCTTTTCATTTTAATAATAAAAACTCATGTGCCGTCAACCTTCCCCTCGCACTGGCAGCAGCTGGGGGGCGTCACCAGGCTCTAGGCGTCACACCGGAGACACCAGCTGGTACCTCGAACACCTGCCGCCTGAGTCCATTTTGATCACAGTTGTCTTGGGTCATGCTTCAACAGTCGCACCGTGCCGCGTTCTCACCTCCACGTCAGGCGCTTATGTCATGCAAGTGTGTTTCTTCTCGAACCCAGAACTCACTTATTATTCCCGGGTTGTGTAACAAGATGGTGAAGCGGATGACAGGTGACAAGAACGGGTGAGATATGTTCGTCTGCCAAGAATCTGTTGATTTAATACTGTTGAACTTGGCCAGATGCAAACCTCAAGCTGCCGCAAGCTTTACTGTGTGGCTGAGACATCCTCCTCCCCGCCCATACACGCCCATCGCCACTCACTTCCCTCTCCTTGTACACGCCCGTGACTCTCCTTGTAAATATAAAAATCAAAAGAGACACAAACCATGGTAGTCAGCGCCTGCCAGGGATGCTCCAGTACCGCGGGGTGTGTGGAGCCCGAGAGCTAGGGGGCTTTGATGGGCATTGTCGTAAATCTACGGGATATCATCGTACACAGAGAGATTTGCGGTAACGCCCATAAAGTTGATACCACAGCTGCAGTGAATAACGTAATATTTTTTTCTGCTTTACGTACGTACTATAAATGAAAATGACGCAAGATTATGTAAAATTTTCATATGCTTACATTAATGCATATATTGAGTTTTTGTTACCCTCAGATTCCAGTGTTCATA
>NC_087163.1:6120000-6180000 GCF_035594125.1 Scylla paramamosain
CGTCAGGTCCCGCCAGCAACCTGATGCCACCTCCGCCATTCAGCAGTTGTCTGTTGTCGACCTACAGAATCAGGTGAGCCAAGGGCCCTTTACCTCACGCCGCCCGGTGGCCCAGCCAAGCCCGCTCCCACGTGAGCTACCAGGGCTAGGATGCAGCTTCTTCGGAGTTGCTCAAGCCTTCTTGGGTCGCATGGTGACGCTAATCTGTAGTGGCGATCTATGCGGGGGCCAGGGGGCGGCGCACCAGACCGACCCGGAGAGGGACGAGGTGGAGGAACTCGTGGACCACCAGCAGCCTGAACAAGTACCCGCGAGAACACAAGACACCACGCAGAGGGTGGTGGACACGCAAGAAACGCCTCGCGGATACGACAACCCAATAGTGTCCCCGCCGACCACCGCCTCAGGCCTCAGAGTGACCCCGGAGGTGGTGGTGACGCCCGAGAAGAGCGGCAGGAAGTCTCAAGCGTCGTGGGCGATGCTGAGCGACCTGGTGAGGCTGCAGCACTCAGCACTCCCCACCTCCTCTTCCTCAGCGGACGCCGTGTACAGCAGTCCTGGGGCCGCCTCTCACCTGCAGGTCCCTCAAGGTAAGGCTCCTTCCACACACACACACACACACACACACACACACACACACACACACACACACACACACACACACACACACACACACACACACACACACACACACACACACTGTTATGACATTCCCAGGTATGACAGCTTAATAATACCCGGTGAGTAATGAGCCCCATAACTATATCAGTAGTGTCTTAATTTGATTACCGCCTTGAAATTAGTGTATATGACACACCGGACAGCTATGCTTGTCTCTTTATCGCTAAGTATGCATTATAATTACATGGGAGGGGAATATAATTTAGAAATTTTTCTGTCAGTGGGAAACAATTATATATATATCGTTCATGATAATGTTACATGAATGTTATTGTATATGATTTTGCTCGTTGTATAAATTGTCGTCTTCATTCGCCGGCAGGAGCAAATTAATCTACTTTTTTATTTGCTTTGAACTTTTCTTGGTATTTTTTCTCGGAGAGTACGGCGACACCTCCTCCTCCTCCTTGCACCACCACCACCACTACCACCACCACCACCACCACCACCACCACCACCACCACCACCACCACCACCCACTCCCAGTGTTACTGTCCCATTTTTCATTTTATTATGGTGCGAAATATCAAAGAGAAAATTACACAGAATATTCTTCCTGTCCGCCGCTCCATCACACTGAGGATAATCGGAACGAACCGTGCCACTCACCTACACCTGCCTTGATTAACACACACACACACACACACACACACACACACACACACACACACACACACACACACACACACACACACACACACACACACACACACACACACAGAGGAATTATTATTTTTTTTATTATTTGTTGTTATTATTATTACGGTGTTTATAAGAGGAACTTTCCTAAGGTCACAAAGTTCAAAGGTCAATGAGGAGGTGCGTCGTTGCTTCTGGCTTCGTAGAACTGAGGGAAGACCAGCGCGCGCGCGCGCGCGCAAGTGTGTGTGTGTGTGTGTGTGTGTGTGTGTGTGTGTGTGTGTGTGTGTGTGTGTGTGTGTGTGTGTGTGTGTGTGTGTGTTTCTGCTTGTTTATTTTGCTTATTGATCAGTTTGTTTAGTTGGTTAGTAAAATAGTTTATGAAGTAATTAGGTGAATGGATACGTGAGTTCGTAGTGGGAGTAGTAGTAGTAGTAGTAGTAGTAGTAGTAGTAGTAGTAGTAGTAGTAGTAGTAGTAGTAGTAGCAGTAACAGTAGTAGTAGCAGTAGTAGTAGTAGTGATGGTGGTGGTGGTGGTGGTGGTGGTGGTAGTAGTAGTAGTAGTAGTAGTAGTAGTAGTAGTAGTAGCAGCAGTAGTGGTTGTGGTGGTGGTGGTAGTAGTGGTGGTGGGGGTGGTGGTGGTGGTGGTGGTGGTCTTGGTGGTGGTGGTGGTGGTAGTAGTAGTAGTAGTAGTAGTAGCAGTGGTGGTGGTGGTGGTGGTGGTAGTAGTAGTAGTAGTAGTAGTTGTAGTTGTAGTAGCAATAGTAGTAGTAGTAGTAGTAGTAGTAGTAGTAGTAGTAGTAGTAGTAGTAGTAGTAGTGGTGGTGGTGGTGGTGGTGGTGGTGGTGGTGGTGGCGATGGTGGTGGTGGTAGTAGTAGTAGTAGTAGTAATAATAGTAGTAGTAGTAGTAGTAGTAGTAGTAGTAGTAGTAGTAGTAGAAGTAGTAGTAGTAGTAGTAGTAATAGTAGTAGTAGTAGTAGTAATAGTAGTAGTAGTAGTAGTAGTAGTAGTAGAAGACCATTTGTTTGTTTACTTCTGGAACGTAAGTAGTAGTAGAAGACCATTTGTTTGTTTACTTCTGGAACGTATTACTTTCCTTCTTTCCCTTACTTTGGTGTATTTTTTTATTATTTTTTTTTCTTTTCTGGTCGTGGTTCTTTCTTCTTCTTCTCCCTCTCCTTCTCCTTCTCCTTCTCCTTCTCCTTCTCCTTCTCCTCTTCCTCCTCCTCCTCCTCCTCCTCCTCCTCTTCTTCCTCCTCCTCCTCCTCCTCCTCCTCCTCCTCCTCCTCCTCCTCCCCTGCGTCTTCGCCGTCAACGTGTATCGCCGCCAATTAACTCTTCGCCTTACTTACTCTGTTGCATGTTGAGCGTCGTCCCGTTTTGTTTATGCATTCGTCCTTGAAGGGGCTTGGTGGTGGTGGTGGTGGTGGTGGTGATGGTGGTGTTGTGTGTTAGCCTGCACCTGCACGACACCTGGCTTAATTAGTATCTTCCTGGTCACGGCGTTCCCTTGGAGTGTGTCTACTAATGCATTGACTCCGTTCCTTTTCCTCCTTTTCTTCATTCCTTTTGCGTTACTCATATTCTGACTTTCGTAATTTCCTTTTAATCCTTTTTTTTTTTTTTTTGAGAAAGTTCACTAATAACCAGATGCCTCTTCCTTGTTTTTCTCTTCCTATTCCTCTTCTTACTTTCCTTCCTTCCTCCTTTGTCTTTTTTTTTTTCTGATCCTGAGGACTTTTGTATAACCCGTTAAAAAAAGTACTCAAAGTGATGTGGCCTTTCCTTATGATTCTACTCGTGTTCGATTGTTTTACGTATTATGTCTCTCTTCTGTGGTACCCTCCTGACACTGTTCCTTCTCCTGCTTTTCTTCCTTCTGTGTTACTCGTATTCACACCTTCGTAATTTCCACCAAACCCTGAAGATTTTTATTGTTTTTGAGGACTTTCATTAATAATCTGGCAATGTTTCTCCTCCTTGTTGTTCATCTCTTCCTATTCCTCTTTTAACTTTTCTTCAGTCTTTACCCTTCTGGCTTTGTAATTTTTTCTAACTGTAGATTTTTTTTTTTTTTTGAATAGCTAGTAATTAAGATTCAAAATGGTGTTGTGAATTTTCTTACGATTCTTCTTGGCGTTCGATTGCTATACCTGTTACCTCAGTGTCCTCTATAATTTCCTCCTAACCTTGAAATTCTTACTGTGTGATCCGTAATAGTCGTTTAGAGTGTTGTGACCTCTTACCGTCTTCCCTGGTCTTCGTTAGAGCTTCTTTGCTTTCCGTTATCCTCTGTACTATGTCACCGTGACTTCTGTGATCTCAACGCTAAGACCCTTGTGTAATCCTTAAAAGGCGTTCAGAGTGTTCATGTGACCTTCCTTTACGGTCTTGGTCGTGGATGGAACTTGATTGCTTCTCGCTCTTTAAGTCCCCCCTCCGTACTGCCACCATGACATCTGTAATCTTCACCTGAACACCGAGACTTTTGTGTAATCCGTAAATGGTTCTCAAAGGGATCTTGTGACCTTCCCTGTCGGTGTCATTTACTCGGTGGCGGGAGGTTGATTGTTTTCCATCACTGAGCTGCCACAGGAGCCCCTTCATCCACTCCCCTTGCCTCCCGCGTCTGTTATTTCGTTTCCAGTTTCTTTCCTTGTTTTGCCAAATTGAGGTGCGTGTGAGTGTAGGTGTCCGCGTCCTGGGAAGCTCCTGTTTGTGGGTTCTTATCGTGTCTGTCCTTGCTGTGAGGAAATAAAATTATGATGTTTTGAATGTCTGGTCACAAATAATTAGTTAAAGGCTCTGATGAGCTGTTTATCTCTTAACTTTGTTTGGATTCTTTGCCATACAGTTTTCCTGAAAAAAAAAAAAATAGAAAGAAGGAAAATAGACAAGCTAAGGGTGAGAATAGAAATTAGGAAAGTAAAACTGCTAAACTGATCAATCAATTATCAGTTTCATTCCCACGGCATCTCGGAACTCCTCTTTCGAAAGAATTTTAAGTCGTGAAAAGAAAAAAAAAAAAACGTAAATAAATAAAGTGGTGGAAAGCAGATTATACCACAGTTCCTCATTAAGGGGATGAAGGAATAAACCTCATGATTAACTCTTGCACTACGAAGGTAATAGAAATGAGATTAATTAAAGCATTTTGTGCAGGAGCCGACAAAAGGGATTTCGTAGGGGGTGGTAGTTCCTCTCTCTATTTCCAGTCTTCAGGTTCGTGGTCAGCCTTCTGTTATGTGAGGAAGAATATAAATTAATCTAAAGGAAAGTCCTCGGCCCCTTGCCCTGCCTGTGCTTTGCCTCTATCTCCTTTTAAAGATTTCCTTACGCCCTCTGCGGCCACAGTGGGGCTCTGCGTGTGCCGTTGTTCCTGTACTACGTCGCGATGCTCTGTGTTCCTTCCCATCACACATGTCGTACTGTTCTAAAATTTTATTATGTACGTTTTACCGAGGACAGATACGCTTTACTCCCCCACGAAGGCCAGGATAGTCTTGCTTTGATAATCTTGTTGCCCTATATGCTGGAACCTTACTGTGTGGTCTTGTTTTCATTAGTCAGACGCGACCTCCCCCGCCTTACTGACGCGATGTATATATGGATTGGGTTCATTCCACGTGCACCACATTGCTGGAGGTTGTGGCCAGACCCCGGAGCTTCCTTGCCAGGGTGAGGAGGGGAGGGGAGGACACCTGCAGCGGGAGGGAGGAGGAGGCGGGGTGTGGTAGTCCTGCGGGGAGGCTGTGCTCACCGGTGGCTATATTTAGCTCTCCTGCTCTTCGACCCGGGAGTCAGGTGGATCCCGGACCGGCAGCAGCGGCGGCGGCGGCGGCGGCAGGGAGAGCAAGGCGTGGCTCCTGCCGCCGGGAAGGTGAAGCGGGGCCGCCATCGCGGGTCGCGGAATGCACACTCGATGCCGCACTATTTTGCTTTCCTCGCCCATTTACCGTCACTTTTTGGGGGCAAGACTCATATTTAGTGCCTATGCAATACCTCTGTTTTTCACTTTCCTGGCCTAGTTTCCGTCCATCTCTTTTTTTCACCCTCCTGACCTATTTACCTTCGGTGTTCTGGGATGTGGGTGTAAGATTCATATTCAGTACCTCCCTCTTTTTTCTTTCCTGATCTAGTGTTTACCTTCAGTGTTAGGGAGTAAGACTTACATTCAATAGCTCTCTTCACTTTCCTTGACCTATTTACTGTCACTTTATTTTGAGAAAGACTCATATTCAATACATTTTTTTTTTTCACTTTCCTGACCTATTTACTTGAACTTTTTTGTAAGACAAGACTTACTCGAATTTTCAGTACCTCTTTTTTTTTTTCATTTTTCTCACCTACTTACCTGAGGTTTTTGGGACACGACTTATATTTAATACTCTCGTTTCCACTTTCTTGACGCATTTACCGTTACTTTTTTTTGGGGGGGATAGGATTAAGATTGTTTATCGATGTTCCTTGCGTCCTCCGTTGGTGTTTTCTATTGTATCCCTCTCACTTATCTATCCTCACCCTGGCGAAAGGATTGAAGCTTCTGTTATTGTCGCCCGTCATTTCAAAGGTTGTTACAAAGGATAGCGAACAGTAATAGACCTCCAGATCCTTCTCAGAATAATTAATCTTTATATAGATTTTTATAAGGAATAACTACAGCAAGAGAATTTTCAGTCCTTTTTATACATTCTGATTACATGACATCGAAGTTTTTACAAAGGATGACGAGCAGTAATGCATCTCTAGATCCAACTTAGATTAATGTTCATCTAGGTTTTTTTTATAATGAATAACTACAGCAACGGCGCTCTACACCCTTCCATAGACTGTCTGATTACATCACACCAATTTTTACAGACTAAATACAGCGACAGAATTTTACATGCTTCTATAGACTATCTGATTACATTATGCCAAAGTTTTTACGAAGCATAGCTGAGAGCACCAGATCTTTAACTCCTCTCTAGACTGTCTGATTACACGACTCTGCACTAACAGCTGGAATAAGAAGAGACAGGACAGCACAGGGGGAGGCATCTCACCTGTCTTGTCACACCCAGAGAACGAAGGATAGTGCAGATCAACAAATATATCACCATGTCATTATTACCTCCACACGTCCAAGTAATTACTCTCCAGGAATCATAAAAAAAAAAAAAATACTCCTTACTCGATGCGGAATTTCAGGTTTCACGGAATGATGACGGTGGCGTGTCTGAAGTGTGTCGAAGTGGCGGGGCGTCCCCTCTACAGCGCCCTCCCTCCCTTGGCTGCAGGAGGAGGACGTGGGAGAGAATGATAAGGAAGAGGAGGACGGGGAGGGGAGGATGGAGGAGGTGTTTGGTGGGTTCGTGTTGGGGGTGTGGGGAAGGGTCCGAGAGTGATTTTGAGGAGGGAGGTGAAGGTAATGGTGGAGAAAAGTGAATGAGAGATAAGTGGAAGGGTGGATGAGAGGACTAATGGTGAGGAATAAGAGGGCGACGGGCAAAGGGAGGAGAGGAAGGAAGAGGGTCAGGGAAGGGAGAGTGAGCTTCGAGATATAGGTGGGCAGTAGAGAGTGTGAGGCGCGGGGAGTGAGTGGGTGGAATAGGTGATGTGTGAGGGCAGAGAAGAGTGAGAGGTGAGATTGTGAGGGGTGGGAAGTAAGTGGGTGGAATGGGTGATGAGCAGGAACAGTGGGGAGTGTGAGGGGCAAAAGTAGGTGGGTGGAATGGGTGAAGTGCGTTTGTTTACCTATGCACGTGTGGAATTAACGCCCACACACACACAACTGCAAAAGATTACACTACTTCAAACACACTGACAAGAAAAAAAAAATAGCGTCAGCCATCTCCATCTATCACAGACACCTCATAACGCTTGCAAGTCCTAATCAACCCCCTCCCCCACCTCCTTACAACTTCTATCCCCATCTTTGCAACTCCCCACCCATCACTCCCCCTCCCTTACCAGCACATCACTCATCACAGTAAGTCGCTTTTGACATACCCAACATACACAAAACACACACACACACACACACACACACACACACACACACACACACACACACACACACTCACACACACACACACACACACACACACACACACACACACACACACACACACACACACACACACACACACGTCCTTAACCTTGAAAAAAACGTACACTGCAAACGAAAGCCAATTACCTGAGAATGTGTGTTAATAGGTGAGGGAGGAAGGAGGTGAGACGAAGAACGAAGTCAAGGCTCCTGCGTCACACATCTGACCCAGTGTGATTCATGAGCCCCACGCCGGGTCAGGTGTCGTGTGGGTCCGAAAGCACGTGGCGGGGCTGGGTGGAGTGGGACGGGGCGGGGCTGCGTCATAGTGTGGCGGGATGGATTGCAATTCAGCATGTTAGGTCTGCCTTGAAATTACGCGTGGGGTCAAGGTTTTTGTTGGTAGGTGCATAGGTCTGGCATGAGAGAGAGAGAGAGAGAGAGAGAGAGAGAGAGAGAGAGAGAGAGAGAGAGAGAGAGAGAGAGAGAGAGAGAGAACAGGCAAATAGAAAGAAGAGAGGAAAAAAACAGACATGCAAATAGGTTAGTAGACAGACAGGTAGATGGATAGAGATAGATAGATAGGTAAATAAGATACAGAGAGAGAGAGAGGAGAGAGAGAGAGAGAGAGAGAGAGAGAGAGAGAGAGAGAGAGAGAGAGAGAGAGAGAGAGAGAGACGGAATGCATGTCTGCGTGTGTAAATGTCTTAAACAGAAACAGAGCCACCATTTGTATGTGTGAATTATTGCACACTGGTCTTGATGGCGCCTCTTTGCCTTTCCCTTTCTGGCCAGCACTGAGCTCTCGCCGCCTCGCTCCCGTCAGCGCCATATAGAACACACCTGACACCGAGTACTGGGCAGAGTGTTGGCACTGTTACTTTGCATACCTGAGACCTTTTTCGCTCCTATAAAAGTCTGGCCTCATTTTGTCCTGTCCATTTTTCTTCTTCTTCCTCTTCCTCCTCCTCCTGATCTGTTGCTGTTTGTTTTCCTTTGTATTCCCTTGTATTCTTCATCTTCTTCTTCCTCCTCCTCCTCCTCCTTTCTTTGTCTAGATTCTTAACCACTTTTTCTTCCTTGTCCTTCTTAATTATTTATCTTCCTTTCCTAATCTTCTTCCTCTCTTCTTCTTTCTTTGTTATTTTTATTTATTCTTCCTTTTCTGCTTTTCTTTCCCTTCGTTACTTTCTATTTATTGCACTTACACTTAATTTTCCTCCTCCTCCTCCTCCTCCTCCTCCTATCCTTCCTTTTCCATTGTCTCGTCTCCCTCGTCTCTTGCTTTTTTGTTTTGTCTTCCCTATCCTTCTCTTTTACAATCCTCTATCTTTTATTTTGCATTATATACTGTAGCACATCACCAACAACCTCTTGAGGGCCAACGTGTCTGATGCGGCTTATTCTTTCTTTGTGTTTCTTTGTGTGTACGTTTTCTTTTTTTTTTTATGTGTTCTTACTTTCATAATTTTCATTCTTACATTTATGGCTTATTTTTTTTTGCACTTTCGTCTCATTTCCTCCTCCTCCTCCTCCTCCTCCTCCTCCTCCTCCTCCTCCTCCTCCTCCTCCTCCTCCTCCTCCTCCTCCTCCTCCTCCTCCTCCACCTGTTTGTTTGCGAGTACAGTTCGAAGGTTGGTGGTCTTCTTAATTGGCCTACTAGTGACCCCTCTTGCCTTAATTACAATTAATGAATAAGAATAAATGTAATTGCAGGAGATAAGAACGAAAAATGGATTAGGGCAGTTAAGGAAAGAGAGAGAGAGAGGTGATAGAAAAGTAAAGAAATAAGTAAGAATCAGATGTAGATAATTAACCACATTTAGAGAGAGAGAGAGAGAGAGAGAGAGAGAGAGAGAGAGAGAGAGAGAGAGAGAGAGAGAGAGAGAGAGAGAGAGAGAGAGAGAGAGAGAGAGAGAGAGAAAGTCCCCTCACCTTAAGTCAGCACCACAACACAGTCCTACTCTATAATTACGTCATGTTCAGGTAATTGTATCTCATCTTCTCTAAGGGTCGGGTCTGCCTCTGCCTCGCCTCACCTCGCCTCACCTCCCCCCCCATCAAACTCCTGAAAAAAAATCCTTGACCTGTATCATAAAGGCTGTTTATTCTCCTTGAGTTAAACGGAGGGAGAAATATTTTAACGTTGTGTGGGACGTGAGCGTTGACCACCACCACCCCTACCACCACCACCACCACCAACATCAGTACCACCACAAATTGATTTACTGATTGATTTACTGACGCCGCAAGAAGAAAGACTTATTTCATTGCTTTTGACAGGCTGTGGTAGAAGGTATTGGTATTTTTTTTTTTTAGTGATAGTTTTACAAGTATTCCACACTCACCATTAGGAAAAAGACTAATTAACTGGATGATTTAGAGACGCCGCAAGATGATGGACTTTCTTCCATTGCTTTTGACAGACTGTAGTGGAAGTTAATGGTGTTTTCTGTGGTGCTTTGATTCTAGTGATAGTTTTACAAGGATTCCACACTCCACTATAAGGAAAAGACTGATTAATTGAATAACTTAGTGACTGCTACAATAGGGACGTATCTCGATTGCTTTTGAAAGGCTGTAGTAGAAGTTACTGGTGTTTCCTAAAGTGTTGTCATGATTTTAATGACAGTTTCTAGAGTATTTTGATTCTAAAGATAGTTTTACAAGGATTTTACCCCCGTCAGTGGCCAAGGATATTTATCAGAACTTAACTAATAGCTTCTTTGGCCTCTGAAAATAGTCCTGTTAAAAGTCCCAAGTGTTTCAGAATTGGAATCTAGGATTACGTGGCGCCGAGGAAGGGAGAAAGGGTGTGGTGTAACTGTTAGGGGAAAAGTGGTGGTGGTGGTGGTGGTGGTGGTGTGTTGGGTGAGGGAGGTGTTATTGATAATAGCTTGTGGATTTAAGTAACTTTTTGTTTTGACGTAGAAGTGAAGGCTGTTTGACTTGTGCACGTGATGTATGCTCTCTCTCTCTCTCTCTCTCTCTCTCTCTCTCTCTCTCTCTCTCTCTCTCTCTCTCTCTCTCTCTCTCTCTCTCTCTCTCTCTCTCTCTAAGTAAATAAATACTTCTCTTAACCTGTTTTGAACGAGCTGCGCCACACCCAGTGGTATAAAACACACACACACACACACACACACACACACACACACACACACACACACACACACACACACACACACGTGCCAATGATAATAAGCTTTCTCACTCATTCTTTTCATCATTCACTCGATCCATCCATTCACCAGGTCTGTTTCCTTCTTTATTACTTCTCTTTCCTTCCCTTCCAGTTCATTCATCTTTTTTCCCCTTCTTTTATATTTTTATCTTTCTTTATGCCTTTGTTTTCTTTTCCTCCTTTTCGTCATTTCTTCCTTCCTTCCTTCCTTCCTTTCTTCGTTCCTTTCTTCCTTTCTTCTTTGTTCTTTTCCTTTGTCTGTTTTTTCGCTTATCTTATTTCTATCTTTTGTCTATCTCTTTCCATTTGTCTTCCTTTCTTCTTGGTTCCCTATTTTTTCCCTTTCTTTCCTTTCTTCGTTCCTTCTTACCTGATTTCCTTCCTTCCTTCTTCTTTCCTTCCTTCCATTCCTTCATCCATTTCTTCCTTCCTTCCTTCCTTCCTTCCATTTATAACTTCCTTTCTTCCTTCTTTCTTGGTTCCTTATTGTTTTTCCTTTTTTTCTTTTCCTCCTTCCTCCCCTTCCTTCATCCATCCCTTCCTTCCTTCCTTACTAAAACTATCCACCTTCCCCTGTCCCTCATAAAATCTCCTACATACGTTATTCGCATCCTTCCTAGAACGCAGCCCTTCCACCCTCCTTTCCCTCCCTTGCTAACCAACACCTACCTGCCTTTCAGAGGGCGGTGGGGAGCTCCGAGCTGTTCGATCCCTGCTGGATATACAGAGGGAGAGGGAGCGCGCACAGCTTCATCCTGCCCGGTACCTGGATGATCTACGGGTCCTCTATAACATTCACAGGTGAGTAAGCTAGTGTGTCCCAGGTGAGGCAGCGCAGGCAGGTGTCATGGGAGAGGTTCTTTCTGGTTATCGTATTGTTCTTTTTGTTGGTGTTGTTGTTGTTTGGTTTCGACTGGTTCGTTGGTTCTTGTGTGGTCTTGTTTATTATGTTTGTTTGTTTTATATATATGTGTGTGTGTGTGTGTGTGTGTGTGTGTTTTTTTTTTTTTTTTTTTTTTTTTTTTGGTAGGGTGGATGTGTGTGAAAAATCAGTGTTTCTACTATTTTTTTTCTTTTTTTCTTTTTGTGTATTTGTTTTGTGTATGCCACGTTATTTTTTTCTTGTGTGTGTGTGTGTGTGTGTGTGTGTGTGTGTGTGTGTGTAGCTAATGTTTACCTATTTGTTTTGGTTATATTTCGTCTTTTTAGTGCTCTCTCTCTCTCTCTCTCTCTCTCTCTCTCTCTCTCTCTCTCTCTCTCTCTCTCTCTCTCTCTCTCTCTCTCTCTCTCTCTCTCTCTCTCTCTCTCTCTCTCTCTCTCTCTGTCCCTTTCACTTGCCTCACATCACATTTCCCCTCTTGCCTTTCATCACCCACGCTATCACTCCTCCCCTCTCCCAGCCCCTCTCCTCGCCCCTCTCCTCAGTCCCGCTCCCCGCCCCTCTCACTCACCAGGTGCTAAGGTGCCACTCCACGCCCTTAGTCACTTCCATTGTTTACTCATCTGTCCGTCTGTCTGTCCGTTTGTTGGCGTAATGGTATGAGTGCGTGTTTCGCCGCTGATTTGTTGAGTCCGAGGAGAAAAAAGTGTAGAGTGAGGGGAGTGTTGAGGGATGGAGAGAGGGAGAGGAATGCAGGGGAAGTGGGAAGGGGAGAGGGAGGATGTATGGCTAGTGGTGAAAAAGTGGGTGGTTTGGGGGAGAGAGAGAGAGAGAGAGAGAGAGAGAGAGAGAGAGAGAGAGAGAGAGAGAGAGAGAGAGAGAGAGAGAGATGAATTACTCGTGTGTGTGTGTGTGTGTGTGTGTGTGTGTGTGTGTGTGCGTGTGTACTTGTAATATGTCCTATGGGTGTCTGTGTACTCGTACGAGTATGTAAGGGCGTGGCACATGGCGGCGTGGCACGGTGACGCAAACATGCACATTATTACCTGCCGCCCGTCCACGCCACCACGCTCACCCATGCGAACAGATGTGCCTCGCGAGAATACTAAACAACCCGGCCACTCCCTCCCCCGCCGCTCCCCCACACTCCCCTCAGGCGCTCACCCCGTGGTTTACTTCTCATCCTCCTCTATACCCTCCCCAGAACTACTCTCCTCCACTCTAACTACGCTTTCCTTCTCATCCTCCTCTTTAACCTCCCCAACACTCTTCTCTATATCTCCTCTTCTTTTTCCTTTTCATCCTCCTCTGTACTCTCCCTAACACCCTTCTCCTCTCTGTCCCCTCTTCTCTTTCCCTCTTATCATCCTTTGTGCTCTCCCCAACACTACTCTCCTCTAACTCCACTCTTTCCTTTCTCATCCACCTCAATATCCTTTCCTAAACTCTTCCACTCTCTTCCCCTCAGTCTATAACTCCTCGCTTTCCTTCTCATCCTCCTTTTTACCCTCCCCAAAACATCTCCACTCTCCTCTCAACTGTCTAACTCCACGCTTTTCTTCTCATTCTCCTCTGTAGCCTGCCCTTCCTTGAACTGCACCGGGTTGAGGGGAAAGGGTACATCTGAGAGGAGTTAGTTTATATCTCCCCCTCTGGATAATATCTAGCGTCTCCGCCCCGTCCCCCCATCTCTCTTTCTCTCCTTCCTGCGTCTTATGACCTCAACGCCTTCAATCAATCATGCCTCTCCCTCTCTTTCTCTCCTTCCTGCCAGACTCTCTCCATCTTTCAATCCTTCCCATTTGTCCATCCCAACCGCTCCGCCGAGTCTCCTCCACTCCCTCGGGCTCCTTTCCTCTTCATTCTTTCCTTCGAGGTTTGCCTGCTTCTTCGGAAATGAGTTAAATCGGGTGTTCTCTTCTACTCTTCGCCCTACTGCTGACAAAAGCAAGAAGGCTCTGGTGCACTGCATGGGATCTAGTGTTCTACTCTGTAACGCGTCTGTTCAATCTACATGATGAGGTTTTTACTTTTTCACTTCAAAGGGAGAGAAGAGAAGAAGAGAGAAGAAGAAAAGAGCCGCTGGAGTTTCAGAGTCTCGTGAGAACCAGCAGAGACAAAAGGACAACATTGGAATACGTGCGGAAATTAGTTAAGATTATCTCGAGCAAATATAGATTAGTGGAGGGTCATAAAGAAGCGGGAAGCACCTGGCGAAGCAAACAAACAGGTAAGGGACTCGGGCGTGCGCTGAGTAATTAGAAAGAAGCACCAAGGGAGTGATGGGAACACTACACTCCGCCTGAACATTTTCCTGGGAGTTGTGTTCGTCACGTCCCAGGTTGAACTCTTCGGGATCCTCCTCCTCCTCCTCCTCCTCCTCCTCCTCCTCCTCCTCCTCCTCCTCCTCCTGCCGCCACTGCCACCGCCGCCCCTCACCCACTACGTCTCTTCTCCTTTTATGACTTTTACGTCTTCCAGTTGACTTTACTCTTGGCCGTGACGCAGCAACACTCCCAACACTCCACCTCACCTCGCCTTCCTCTTGTATCCCTTTCCTTTCCTCACCCTCTCCTTTCCTCTTCTCTTTTAACCCTTCTCCTTTCCACTCCTCTTTCTTTTACCCTTTCTTCATTCCTCTCCCTTACCTTTCTCATATACCTCTTCCTTTCTCTCCCTACCTTTCCCTTATACCCCTCTTCTCTCCTCTTCCCTTACCTCCTGTACCCCTTCCTTTTCTCCTTTCCCCCTTCTCTTACCCTCCTCCACTGTCCTCTAGTCCTTTCCTTTGTCTCTTTCCTTCCCTTGCCTTCAAGTATCTCTTCTCTGTATACCTTCTTTCGTTTCCAACATCTAAGCCTTTACTTTTCTTCTTTACACTTTCCATTTCTCTCTTCTCTTCTCTCTTCCACCCTTTCCCTTGTCTTCTTCCTGTACCCTTTAACTTTCTCTCCTTTTCTTTCTCTTCTCATACCCCCTTCCCCGACACCTCCTCCTCCCTCCACCAACGTCACGCCAGGTGCCTCCACAGAATCGAGGGTTTCAAGGTATCATGAGAACTCAGTTCCGGAAATCTGTAAACTTTGGTCCATCTTCGTCATGAATTCGAAACTTCCTTTTTAGTTGCTTATATTTCCCTCACGTCCTTCGTATGGCTGCTCAGGGTCTCTTGTCCTTACTGCGTCAGGCGGGGTAAGGGAGAGAGGGAGGAAGGGGAAGGAGGAGAGGCACCGCACTACGTAACAGAGAATAAGCGAATAAGAATTTTCACGAAACTCCGTCTACCATCGCGTGACGGATTACGCTACTCGGCTATTATCATTTTTTTGGCCGCACGAGGACGCGGGACCTGCGTAGGCTGTGTTTACCAGGGACCAGCCGCCCGCGCCACCCGTCTGTCGTGATCCTGCAAGGCCCTGCGGATCAGCCATTGCCGGGGGCCCGTCACTCACCGCAGGAGGGAGTTTGTCAGGGCACAACCAAAGGGATCCCGTAAAATAAGGGCAGTTTTCATCCCATAATGTGCTGCGTCCAGAGACACTACAGGTTACTCAAACCCTGTAACTCGGTGGGATTACGAGTTAATGGGAGTCATTGCCTTGACGAACGGGACTTCATGTTAGAGAATTAACTGCATGTCCCTGGTGATGGTGATGCAGCGGTTGCCTGCACCTCGTCTTCCTGCTCGTAAAAGTAATTGATAAATACTCCGAGTCGCGGACGGTAGTCAAGGTGTAATCTGAAGGAGACGGGTTTTCTCTTTTTTCTTCATTTTCTGTCAATCTCGGTGGGGAAATGAGGGCAGGGAAGATATTAAGTTTTATTACAGTGATCATGCAGGACCTTTATTGCCGTGATCATGTCGACGGAACTGTTTCAATCAGCCTTCACTTTGTGTATTGTGCGTCGGGGAGGAAGGGAGGAAGAAGAGGGAGGGAAGGAGGGGATTGTGTTGATGTCACGGTCACGACGTTGAAGGAGGGAGAGAGGAAAAGAGGGTGAAAGGGAGGAAGAAAGGAGGCAGGAGAGAGGGTGGAGAAGGGAAAGAAGGGAAAGCTGAGGATATATGGGAGGGGTAAAAGAGGGGAAGGGAGGCATTATTAGAATATCCCGGACAGCCTTGACACGTAGTGAGAGGGAAGGACAGAGGAACGCAGGGAAAGAGGGGTGGAGAGGGGGAGAGGTTTCAAATTGGGATATCATGTAGCCTGTGGTTGGAAGGGGAGGGGAATGTAGGTGAATGGAGTGTTGCGACAATAGCCTTGACATGTGGAAAAAAGAAATACAGAAAAAAAAGCGAATGGTTATAAAAAAAAAAATCTAGTCAGTATCTGTCAGCAACTTAGATAATGGGTAAATAAAGGTGATAGAGCAGAATCAGTGAACATTCCCCGGTGATTCAGGTGATGTGGGTGCGCAGGGCAGAGGGTGTCACGTGCGGTGGGTCGGGAGGCGAGGGCAAGGCTTAGCGGACCCACATGGAGGAGCGCGGCGACCTTGAGACACGGCAGGCGACGCGACGCTAACTGTTTGCACCATAATCCCTAGACGGACGGCAGACGAGGATTTGAGTCAAGGTGAATTCGCTGTCCTACCCGACCTACATAGCTACCTGCCTGCCGACCTACCTACAGACCTTCCTACTTTTCTGCCTATTTAATTTATTTTCCAGCATCTTTTTTTTTTTTATTTCGTCTCGTCTTCTTTTCTTCTTTTCTGTATCTCTTAGCTTTTCCTTTCTTTTTCTTCCTTTTTCTCCTCCTCCTTACTTAGCTGTCTATCTACATTCCTTCCTTTCTTCCATCCATCCATCCATCCATCCATTCATTCATTCATTCATTCATTCATTCATTCACTCATTCACTCATTCACTCCTTCCTTCCTTCCTTCCTTCCTTCCTTCCTTTCTTCCTTCCTTCCTTCCTTCCTTCCTTCCTTCCTTCCTTCCTTCCTTCTTTCCATCCATCCATCCATCCATCCATCCATCCATCCTTCCTTCCTTCCTTTCGTGCTGTACCTACTCTCTTCCCTACCCACCCAGCTGCTTGCCTACCTCAGCACACGCACACACCTGCTCGCCGCTCACTGGCTGCTGGAAAGTAATGCGTAATCTAAGAAATTACTCCGAAATTGTTCCTTTTTTCTACCATCGCGCGTTCCAGCCAGTTTCATGGGCCGGTCCAGGATCATCGGGCAATTTTACTTAGCCAAGAGGATTGTCGGTCGTGGGATTAACTGCAGGTGCATTTTTTTGTCCCACGAGATCTGCGGTAATGCCATCTCTGTTTTTATTATATATATACTTTTTTTTTTTTTTCGTCCATCGTTTAGTTATTTATGGGTCTGCTACATTATTTTCGCCGGCCATTGTCCAGGATTAATGATTTTATCGTAGAATATGTGAGGTGGTGCGGGGCTGGTTTGATGATATTGTCTGTGTGTCTGTCTGTCTGTCTGTCTGTCTGTCTGTCTGTGTGTCTGTCTCTAGCTCTGTCTCTCGTTCTTGTCTGTCTGTATGTATGTATCTGTCTTTGTCTCTCTCTGTTTGTATCTCTCTCTCTCTCTCTCTCTCTCTCTCTCTCTCTCTCTCTCTCTCTCTCTCTCTCTCTCTCTCTCTCTCTCTCTCTCTCTCTCTCTCTCTCTCCTTCTCTCGGGAAAGTTTCAAATATTCATGGGAGACGAGAGGCGCGGGTCATTTCCCAGTGTTGCCGAATATTGGTTAAGGGTTCATTACATTTCTCACGGGGCACGCAAAGTAAATATTTGAATGCAGGCCGTGGCATTGCAAGACTGAGATATCGCCCGTTCATTTTTACTGTAAAGGTGTGTAATGGTTTGTATGAATCTATTCCCTTGACTTACGGAGGTACTGATCTATTCATTAAAGTTTCAGGGACAATACAGGATATATACCTACGAACCAGTGTCAAGGGAAAGCTCATAAATATACTTCAGAATACTAGATGGCGCTGTGTGTGTGTGTGTGTGTGTGTGTGTGTGTGTGTGTGTGTGTGTGTGTGTGTGTGTAAGTTTGTTTACTCCACCTAACGAGAACAAGGAAATGGCCTCCTTTGCACTCTTTCTTTCACCACGTCAACAAAACTTAACTTCGTGACAGCGCCGCCCGAGTGTCGCGTGAGGCTAAGCAGCACGTTTGAGTCGCCATAATGCAGACTGAGTACGTGAAGTCTGATGCTGCGTGAGGGAGCGGCGGGCGTGGGCGTGGACAGGGACTCAGTGGGGTAGGTAAGGGAACGAAGCGAGGACTGCAGGTGAAATGTAGGTGGTTGAGTGGTTGAGCGATTGAGTGATTGGTGGAGCGTGTATGTAATAGGTAGTGTTTAGCGAAAGAGATAGGAACAAAGGAGGAGGATGGATGAATGCAGGGATAGCTATGGTTGCTGTATGGTGTTAAAATTAAAGGCTACCTAGGGTGAGATGTGCAGGATGTGGGCGGCGAGGGCGTGGCAGTGGGAAGGTAAGCGATACTGTCATGTCTCTACCGTACATTTTTAACTTTCTATTTGTGCATTATGAATATATGTATTGTTGATCATTTCGCATGTGCGGCGCCACTTGAGGTGACACGCAGGAGCTATAAGAACAGCAGGAACAATAACAGCAGCAGCAACAGGCACAGCAACTCTAATAAAACTCCGTGCGGTACAAATTTAAGCTCCGTGAAAACCTCATTTTTGTGCGGCGAACAATAGACTTGCATGTACGTACGTTGCGGCGCCCACGATCCTCTCTCCTTTAAATCCAGGATCCGCCCTTGATTTCTCAGTACTCGCGTGTGCTGGACCCTGTTTGTCTGTGCTGCATGTCTGTCCACCTGCCAGTAAAGCGCTCATGAACATGCGTGCTGGAGTGTGTGCGTGAGGGATGATCGTCTTCACCCAAGTGTGAAAATATGTGGTAACACGTTCGGACGGCCGCTCAATCCTATCGCCGCTGCTCCCACGCCCTCGGTCCGCGAAAGGAGACGAGACATGTTTTGGAGACTTGTGTTATAATCTTCGTCAGGAGTATTGGCGGTGGTGTTTACGTGGTGCAGGGAGTGTGGGAGTGTTATGGCGGACTACCAATACGAACTCCTCCTCCCCTCGGCCTCTCCAGATCAGTCCTTCATCTCTGTTCTTTTACGTCTCTTCTCGCCTCGTTGGGACCCGTGCAGGTATTGGTGTGTTGGTGTGAGGCGCGCCCTCCTGGTCAGTAGGGGTGAGCGTAATGTCTTCTTCTTCTTCTTCTTCTTCTTCTTCTTCTTCTTCTTCTTCTTCTTCTTCTTCTTCTTCTTCTTCTTCCTCCTCCTCCTCCTCCTCCTCCTCCTCCTCCTCCTCCTCTTCCTCCTCCTCCTCCTCCTCCTCCTCCTCCTCCTCCTCCTCCTCTTCCTCCTCCTCCTCCTCCTCCTCCTCCTCCTCCTCCTCCTCCTCCTCCTCCTCCTCCTCCTCCTCCTCAGACTGCCTTTCATCTCTTGCACAGTTGGCAGTTTCGCGGCAGTCTTGGTTTGTTCATTCAGCCGGAAATCAGCCCTAACATGCACGTTGATGAGGGGAAAAAAAGAAAAAAAAAAGAAGAAACGAAGAGAGTGGAATGTATTTTTCCCTCATCAAAAAGCAATTCAGGTCGTATGGTGTTAATTAAAAGAGATGTGTTAGCTCTGAATTTCCTCCTCCTCCTCCTCCTCCCCCTCTTCCTGTGTTTGCTCCCACGCCTCGCCTCGTCCCCGTCCTCCTTCCCTGTTTATCTTCCCGGCGCCTCAAAAGTTTTTCCTCAGATTCCGGAATTTATTGAGTGCACGCCTGTGATGTGAACTGAGTCACGGCTAGGAAGCGCAAATACCTGTCAATTAAAAGCGAGGGTGTGTGATTCCCGTGTGATTCTTAGTGAGGCAGGTGAGGTGCGCGTGTGTAAGTGTGTGTAAGCGTCTTTTTGGAGAGCGGAAACGATGGTGAGGGAAAGTGTGAAGGCAAAGGAAGGATCGGGAGCTGAGTGTTGGTTGTTCCCTGTTTCTTGTTTCTGTGCTTCTCTTTTCTCTCATTTTCCTGCTTCGGTTTGTGATTTGTGCCTTTTTTGTCTTGTTTTGTGTTGATTTCTTTTTCCGTTACTCTTTCTGAAGGAGACGTTTTGATGATGATTGTGTGTGTGTGTGTGTGTGTGTGTGTGTGTGTGTGTGTGTGTGTGTGTGTGTTCCTGTCGTGTTGGTCCTCATCTCCTTCTTTGAATGTTTATTTCTTGTTTTCCTTTTGATCATAACTCGGATCAGTTGAAGTATGCCAAGTGACACACACACACACACACACACACACACACACACACACACACACACACACACACATGACACCAATCCCAAACCACCTTGAGTAGGAGACAACAGATGGCAAACAACCTCCAGAAACAAGCCACATATCCTTCCCGACCCTTAATTGCTGAGTATGTGGTGCGCTGTGCCGTCCTTCCCTGTGTTATGCTGTGCTATGGTGTGCTGTGCCATAAGAAGGGGGCTCAGCTGTTGCCAAGGTCACTTCTGCTCCGTCCCCTCCCCTGCGTGGCTGCCCGTGGTGTTGTGGTCCGCGCCGTTTACCGCTTTTAGCCACGCCATCATTATCATAACCAACACTCAACACTCCCGCCTTTGTCTTGCTCATCACTGCCACGGTAATGTTCCTTCGCAGTGCTGTCTGACGCTCCCTGCCTCTCTTACTACTGTTACTTTTACTACTACTGCTGCTACTACTACCCATCTCTGTCACGCTCGCCACCATCCTCGTTCTTTTTCACCATTATTGTCATGCTGTCCACACCTCGGCCCCTTAACACCCCCAAGCATTATGAGTAGTTTGGGCGTGGTGGTGCGTGTGGGTTAAGGTGGAGCCCATATCACCTGCCTCTTAATTGTCTCATCTGGGTGGGGCTGCAGGACACGCCCAGCCAGGGTACTGTGCAGCAGGTAGGTGCATGAGCGACTGTGTGGGTCTCAGGAGGACGGAATGACCAGGTTCACACACACACACACACACACACACACACACACACACACACACACACACACACACACACTTTCAAAGAATGGTAACAGCCCTTTTCGTCTTACCAATTTCTGTGTGCACCCCTGCATTTGTGTGACTGAGGTGGGCGGGGAGGGGTAGAGGGACTGAGCGTCCAGCGGAGAGGGTGGTGCCTGGTGGAGGTGGCTGCCTACTCCCTGCCGGGTTGCCGCTGACGGGTGAGGCAGTGTGTGAAGGTTGATCGGTTGATGAAACATTTGAGTATTTTCACAAAGTTGAACGTAATGCACTTTGTTAAGAGAATGGAAGGCATTAAAGTAAGTAGTGCAATATTGTGCCACTCATGTGTTGTGTGCCATGCTAACCCGGTGTCGTGCCCCCAGGCGGGAGCTGGTGTCGCAGCTGGTGTACCGGGAGGCCGGCCAGATCTTCCAGCGGGAGGGGGCGGCGGGGGAGCCACCGCCCCTGCGCCGCATGATTACAGCCCCCACGCACACCGTCACCGAGGAGGACCTCAAGATACAGGAGTCAAGAAAGAGACTCATTAGGAAGGTAAAGTTACAGCCGCCTTGGTGCAGTTCCCGGAGCGGCTCGCCAGGTTGTTACTTTTCACAGACCTTGTTAGTGTAGGAAAAGTGTATTCATTTCTTGTTTTAAGAAAACAGGATGCCCAGCTGCTACAAACATCTTGAACTTGGTTGTCTAAATCATATTGTGCTGAAGTCAGTTCCACCCGCACTCCTTGCCACCTGAAATACGTATTTTTATTCATACACATATAAACGCATATAAACTCTGCGTCGCTCATAAAACTCGTTTACTTGACATTTCTCATTCAGAATATTCAAACTTCTCCAGTTTTATGTTCCCTGCTTCCCATTGCCACGGCAGGCCCTGGGGTCTCGTAGCGTTCCTTGTCCCTCAAGCCCGCCCGTTCAACGCACGCTGCTCAGTTCGTTTTGAATGCCGCGAGCCTGGCACGCGGACTGCTCGTATCATGAAAGGTGATCGCTCGCAGAGGTGGTGGCCTGGTGCAGGATAGGGAGGCGCCATGGGGTTCCCAGAGGCAGCTTTTGACGTCACATGAAACTGTTACGTTTTATGGGTATCCTTTTAGACGTGCTGGGAAAAGACATCCGCGGTTATCGGCTTTAAGATATCCAAGGCATGTATCCTTCGGGGAGAAGACAGGCAGCGTCTGCTATCAGCGGATCGTTGTTCCTTCAGGATTTTGAATTCTTAGTTTGGCGTTCGAGTGACTGGCGGCACACAAGGTGCCAGTATGTCAGCGTGATGGAGAGCTCCTTCGGGATGTTTTTGGCGTGGTTACTACCGTGACGTCACTCCACGTCATCACTGTCGAGAGGCAAGTAGTGGCTGGCACGACAGCAGCAAATTCCTCATATATGATCTAAGACAGAGAGGCTTTGTACCTCAAGGCTCCTGCAAGGATAATGGGGGGAATATTAGCTGTTAGGCGGTTCACGAGTCCCACTTTACCCAGCACGGCGTGGGGGACATCGTGGGAGGTGCGTGTGTCGGCCTTGAGGGGAGGGAGAGCAGTATGGCATCCACACTTGATTCCCTCAGATGAACGCGTCACAATACTCACCACTACGATGTGATGGAGGGACGCGGCGTGACGGGGCAGGACTCGAGGTGGCGGCCAGCCAGTCCTCACGAGGCACTGACTTCTGGGCAGGCAAATGTTAGGTAATTTTACCTGTAGCTGCGGCAGCAGTACGGATGATCAATATGCAAATCCTCATCACTTTGTTCGTCAATCAGCTGCACGCAACGCACATCACGTAACTTGAGACATTCCTGTAGCTCCCCTATTGGTCGATGTGTGTGACGTCATCGTGATTGTACTACCCCCATTGGTCAACACCCCATCAGTGACGTAAGAGCCATGCAGTGCTGTCATTGGTGAGTATGTGTGACGTAACACTGCTTGCCTTTCCCCCACCCTTTGGTCACTCCTTCCCTCAGTGACGACTGGTTCTCTTTTACATATTCCAGCTGCTTCATGGCGTGGAGTACTGCTGCAATTTGGCTCAGATTAAGGATAATGGCTGGTGTGTATACGTGTGTGTACGTGTATATATATATATATATATATATATATATATATATATATATATATATATATATATATATATGCTTTCATTCCCTTTAGTGTTTCCCGCGAAAGATTATGGAAGCAGCTTGGGGCGGCCATGGCGAGGTGGCGAAGGCCCAGGTAGTTCATGTTTGGATGCTTTAGAAATGTTATATTCTTTCTACTTGTTTTTTTTCCATTACGATTCTTCCCAAGTAACACATAATAAAGTCACATGACAAAGAAAACATATACATGAGAAAAGTGTTCCGCGTCTTCCTGGAAAAGAAATGAAAAGGAACTTCTTTCGTGTTTACTTTGTTTGGGATCAGTCATGTTTGCCGGCGATTTTGTGTTGGAGACAAACAAGTAAACATACAACAGAAATACTAACGAACACAGAAAGGTAACAGAACGTTGAACTCCAAAGAAAACCTGATGTAAAACTATAAAAGTTGCAGCGGAAATATAAAAATAAAGCCGCGAGCAGTAAATAGATTTATAGCATTATTTCAGTAGTATTTGGGCTTCTGTAGCTTAGTGCATTGGTTATTCCTGCTTTCATTTGGTTCGTGTAGAGGAGTTTGGAAGAGTGTGTAAGAGAGACTAAGTGAGTGAGACTAAGAATAAGGTACTGAAGTGCATGAAGATGGGAGATAGAAGAAAAATAATGCAATTTACTCGTACAATGGTAAGTTGCTGGAGGAATTAACTATTATTCAACAACAATGAAAAATGCGCGTACTTGCTAGAGAGTTGCAAAAGTGAAAGCCAAATTATTTCCTTGGATATCTCGACGCGTCACAGATTGATTTACAGTCCTCACATTCACACAGTGGCGGGGAAGTCCCATCTAGCTTCCATCGCTCTTTCCCCTTACAGACGCGGCACGGCTGGCTGATAACAGGCTGCGTGCTGGCGATAATCGAGGTTGTCTGGAAGAAAATGTCAGTCAGTTAAGAATATAACAGAGTATATTAAATGTCAGTTAGCGAAGAATGCAACACGGTATTGTACAAATGTCAGCTTACGTATGGCGGCGGAAGATACGCTGTTATCTGAAATGAGGACAAATTGCTTATTGCAGAAATAAAATAGTTTTCGTGTTTCGTGAGTTTACCGTAATGAACTGGACGCAGTTGGAGTCGTGAATGCTTTCTGTCTTCGACGATGTAATTTTGTGTAAACAACTTGATATTGATCGAGAACAAGTCGCTTATTGCACTGATGAAATAATCGTTGGTTTATTTTGTTCATCTGCGTGAACTCCCTGCGTTGTTTTCCGATAGTTTTATTTTTATTTATTTTTTTTTTTTTTGTGTGTATGTTTGTAAAAGACCTGCTACTGATCGTTTTCACATTTTTCGCTTAGTTAGCCGCTTCATTGATTAATTGAGCGTTACATTCCATCATCACTGACATATTTATTATTTGAAGGCGACAGCGAGGGAAGGTCCCAAGGATCGAGGCATGCAGGAAACCACGTAGATGGGGACCAAAAATAGTTCAGCCTGACTCATTTACATTACGTACATTCCATCTGATAAAGACTTGCTGTGCCTGCTTCACAACTATTGCCTGAGAACTCTTCATCCTCCAGCCGAGTTATTTCAGTGCCAGCGAAGTATGAGAAGTCGTGTCAGGCGTGCGTCACAACTATTTCCTAAGAGCAGCTCGAGGTCCAGCTATGCTATTTCAATTTCAAGGATAAGGACTCGTGGCTGGCCTGCTTCAGGATTTTTTTACTAAAGGGTTGCTCGAAGTCCAGCAAAGGTATCCCGCTTCCAAGGCTGCCTAAACACGAGACACCCAAGCTTTTTGTGTGTGTGTGTGTGTGTTAGGCTAAAAGAAACCCGGACAAAAACTACAAAAGCCATGAAATCAAGAGAAGAAAAGAAAACTAAAGAAAAATATCCTGTATAATTGCCACTCGTTAAGAAGTTAACAGAAAAGAATTCCTGTCTGGTTGCAGGTGTGTATTCATGTATTCGTATGCAAATGGTTTACGTGAGTGTGGATTTAACTGTAGCTGTGTTAACCCTTTGACTGCTGTGGCATCTCCTTAAGCTTCATGAAATGGTTTGTTGTAAGTAAAACAAAAAGACATCACTGGCAGCAAAGGGACGCTATATATTAGTTTTAGCCTTTTAGTGCCTGTTATTATATTTGTGCTCAGTGAACTGGTTTGAAATTGTTCATAAGAAGTAGTAAGTGTCATGTTGTCATTAGCAGCCCATACGCACTAGTATCTAAATGTTTCTCCTCATAACACTTCACGTAAAAGGCCTAAAAAGTACCGACTTAGGCCTCTTTGAGATTCAGGCCGTGCAAAGGACGCAGACTTAGGGAGATTAAGTCGCCATCCAGCGCCTGGTTTGCTTTCCTCAATTAGATTTCCTTTCGTCAAGGTATTGTGTGCCTGCAATCATGACTTGGCCACATAATCCCCGGCTGTCTCTGAGCAGAGGATGGATCCCTCGCATGTTGTCTTTTGTGCTCCTTTGTAAACTCCACCCACGAAAATTCCTCCATGAAACTTCCCCACCCCCCCCAAAAAAAAAAAAAAAAAAACTCGGTGGGAACGTAGGATACGCGGTGTTTTGCCCAGTGTACATTCTCTGCATCATCACTCGCCGCTGTATGATGCTCAGGTCAACATGCGAGTGACTGAGTGCACTGAGGATGCCGGAAGTAATCAGAATGTTTGCGTGGTGAAAGGGAAACCGCATCCCCGTCATTAGTGAAGGAAGTGATGGATAGGAGTCACTCAGTCCAGCCAAGCGTCTCACCTTCAGGAAAAGAAAGTAAGGAATGTGTAATTACCTTGAGAAGTGAACACCTGCGACTCTCACACCAAGAGAAGCAGACTACGGCCAAAATTAGCATGGCTTTTAAAACACTTGGAATTCTCGTGACACTCTGTTTCATGCATTTCGTTCCGGCGCACGCGATACCTTGTACTATTATGAACCTTAACTTAATGACATGATAGTAAATGATGAAATTGCGAAGAATTTCATATTATTTTAAAAGTGTAAGTGTTAAGTGTGTCTCCAGGTGCGCCGCGGCAGTCACGTGCAGGTGTTTCGGCGGCGTGATTCCATTATCTTGTGTCGCCCAGGAGTCAAGGGCGGGAATTGGTCTCTTATGTTTGCCTGGATTAAGAGTTACGTATAAAAGCTTCAGTAAATTTAGTTTGTGCGTGTCACTTTAATTTTTATTTTTAACGTGTGTGTGTGTGTGTGTGTGTGTGTGTGTGTGTGTGTGTGTGTGTGTGTGTGTGTGTGTGAGGCGCAGAGTAAGACATACACGTAGACGTACACAGCCACGCCCCTCCCTGTTACCTGCATGAGGAGTAGGGAGGATGCGTGTCAGCGGCTGGCTTGGCGGGCCACGCCTCTGCCTTTACTGAGCTGCGTCTCCCGTGCACTTCTCACCTGTCATGTACTTGGGCGACACCAAGCGCGTGTAGCGGGGACCCCAAGGTGTGTGAAAGCGTTGGTGAGCTCACCTGTCGCTGGGCGAGAAGCCTCCCGGTGTGACGTTCCTCTGGCTCTTCCTCAAATGTTTTCGTTTCTCCCCCTGGTTAATCGTCCTCCTCCTTCTCCTCCTCTACTCCCATATTGTCGCCGTTGCCTCCTAACCTGCCGCCGCCCTCGAGTAATTAAACCCTTTCGTCCCCTCCTGCTTCTCCTCCTTCGTCGTCGTTTCTATTGATCCCCCTCGATTTTCGTCCACGCCGTCTGTTATTATCCCACTCGACCGCGTGATTCCCTCTCCACCTCCCCTCACTCCCGCGCCCACAGCCGTACTCGTGTGCTGTGCCTCTCCTTCCGTATCCCCCCACCGCACCATGCGTTGAAAGTCATCCTGTTGCATTTTTTTTTTTTCTTTTATCAATAGGACCATTCCCTTGCGGGGGTAGTATTTTTCTTTTTTCTTTTTTTAGGCATACTTTGTCTTTTTTTTTTGTCGTTCACTGCACTTTAATCTTTTTTTTTTCCTTTTCTTTCTTTCTTTTTTTTTCGGAGCAATGCGGACCCAGCTGACTTGTTTTGCTCCCTTCGCCACAATATTGGGACCTTCCGACCCCGTGACCGTTCCTCACCTGCCCCCACTCGGCACTGGGCCCCGTATTGATTATCCGTGTTTACCCCTGGGTGCTGCTGGGGCGGAGGGAGTGTCAGGGAGTGTCCTGGCCTCCTACTCCTCCTCCTCCTCCTCCTCCTCCTCCTCCTCCTCCTACTCCTACTCCTTTACTTCACCTCACCTCTTTTTTTTCTTTTTTCCTTCCTTTTTTTTTCGCCGCCATGCACTGTACCTTATAGTTTGTTTGTTTTTTTATTCCTCTTCCTTTTCCTTCTTTTCTTCCTTTTTTCCTCCTTTTCTTACTGTTCGTTTTTGCTGCCATTCACTTTAACTACCTACTTTTCTTTGCCGTGCCCCTCCTCTTCCTCCTTTCCCTCTTCCTCCTCTTCTTTTTTCCATCTTTTCCCTTTTACTCTCGCCTTTTTCTTACTTATTAATTCAATGTTGTTTCTTGCTTTATTTCTTTTCATCCTACAATTTTTCGTTCTTTCATCGTATTTCTTTTCTTTTCCTTCTATTTTCCTTATTTTTTTTTCCCCTTCATCTACAACTCACCGCCTTGCACACACCTCATCTCCGCTGGTGCTTTCCTGGAGCCCTCGTGTCGCTCCTCGTGTCCAGGACATAAGGCCCCTTTCGCCGCAGGAGTCTTTTGTACGAGTCTATTGCGTCCGGCGGCGTGACTCCCCTCCATCTCTCTCATCACCTGTCGCTATTATTACCTTCAAACAGATCCAAAAATAGCTCGGCGGCGATCAGACAAGGAATGCAGGAGCTAAAATTAGAAGTACGGTTGCAGGTTGTAATTGGAGAGAGTAGAAGTTAAAGAAATCTAACCTAACCTTACTCGGCGGTGATCAGACAAGTAATCCAGATGCTAAAATTAAAAGTACAGTCTCAAATTGAAATTGGAAACAGGAGAAATTAAAGAAACCTAACCCAACCTTATCTAACCTAACATAGCATAGCTCAACAATTGCAACCCTCACACGGACCAAAAATAACGCAGCGGGGGATCAGACAAAGAAAGAGGGGGGCTAAAATTAGAAGCATGGTCGTAAGTGGAAATTGAGGACAGCATAAGTTTAAAAAAAGAATATGTTGATTTGTCATCCACGGCAGGGAGGAGCGGCAGGTGTGCGTGACTGGTGTGTGACGGCGAGGCTCTGTGACGCTGCTGTGTGGGTGAAGCGTGGCGTAACGTTACGTTCTGGGCGGGACACCAATTGCATCGCCTCACCTTAATGTCTTGAGAGAAATTAGGTCCGTCTCGTGAGTCCGTCTGGAAGGTTATTACTCATATTTTTTCTTAGATTTCCGGAGTTAATGAGGTTGCGTGTAATTTCTCGAGACCTTGGTTGGTTGTTCCCCGCAGCGAGTACTGGTGGTGGTGGTGTGTGTTTCCTTCTACTCTTTCCTCTTATTTTCCTGGTGTCCGTTTTGCATATGCCGTTGTCTTTTTTTTTTTTTTATTGATATTCATCTTTTTTTTTTTTACTTATTTATTTTTTTTCTTATTGACATCAGTTGCCTCACGTGTCAGTCCATCGTCCTTTCTTTTGAGGTCAACTGTCCGTCAATGTTTGTACCGCACGTGTGTCTGTCTGTCTGTCTATCTGTCTGTCTGCTCTGGCTATCACCCAGCCTACCCACCTTCACTATCAGTCCTCCGGGGGCGACGAACCTCACGCAGGACTCGGCTCGGATCCTTGTCCAAACCACCACCACCACCACCACCACCACCACCACCACCACTACTACTGCCACTACTGCATCCGCAACATTTAGCGCAGCAATGAAGAATTTTGCCGCAACACATGAGCCGCTTTAACTGTGTTCAGCAGCAGACAAATATGAGAACAAAGCAAAAAAAAGGAGAGAGAAAAAAGTAAGAACACATGACCCGAGCGAGGTCACGCAGTGTAGTGTGTCAGCTTTGTGACCTTCTAATGTGTGTGTGTGTGTGTGTGTGTGTGTGTGTGTGTGTGTGTGTGTGTGTGTGTGTGTGTGTGTGTGTGTGTGTGTGTATGTGTGTGTGTGTGTGTGTGTGTGTGTGTGTGTGTGTGTGTGTGTGTGTGTGTGTGTGTGTGTGTGTGTGTGTGTGTGTGTGTGTGTGTGTGTGTGTGTGTGTGTGTGTGTGTGTGTGTGTGTGTGTGTGTACGCCTGTGCTATCGCCCTGCTGTTTGGCTTGGCGGAGTGCAATTGAAGGTGATTCAGAAGGCAGGTGAGTTGGAGACATGCCTCACCTGGGTATGTACGTATGTATGTGTGTATTTTACGGGGAAGACACTTGGACAAGATCACCTCTGTGGCACGGGGCGTGGGAGTGCTGCTTCACCGTGCCACCGTAACCTTTCCCTTACTGTATCCCTTACACGCCTTTTACGGGAGTGAAACACGTGCGCTCAGATGTCACGGATATGAGAAAGAAAAGTACAGTTTAGTAGCCTGAGGATATTACGAGTAGGCCTATACTTACGTGTCCCTGTCATCATATTTATGTGTCACGGCAAAACAATAGCTCTTCGTCCTTAGTTATTATACCGTCACCTATATTTTGTCCAATACGTCTCCCTTGTACAGCCAGAGAGCGTCGGAGGACAACCTAATGATTACATGTTTGTCCTCCTGGCTGTCTGGCGGCGAGTCACGCTCCAACATCAGGCTGAATTAAGTCCAGTAGATAATTGAACTATTAATCAGTTGTCTTGCAGTTCATGGCCGTCTTCCATGCTATTCCCTGGTGATTGGAGGGTGTGGGTGTGGGTGGGTGTGGGTGGTGGCGGTGGTGTGAGGGGAGACGCAGTTAAGAGTGTGGGTGGCTGAATAACGATGACTTGAATGGAGTGACGGTGTGGGTGGATGAGTTAAGGAGAAAAGTTATAGGAGCGAAGTTATAATGCAAAGTCTGAGGGAAGCGTAGCTTTTTGGAAGGAATAACAGGAATTGGAAGGAAGACGATTGTTACGTGTGCTTATGGGAGGGAAAGAGAGAAGGGAAAGTGGAAAATGTTGGTCGAGAGAGAGTTAGGGAGGTGGGTTGAGTACGTCTGATGCCCTGTGCTGTGAGTTATGGGTAGCGAGACTGCGACGTGTGGCGACGAGCAGTAGTGAGTGAACAAATGTGGCCTTGATGGTTACCGAGTGCTGTGGCGAAGCATTACGCTGACAGGACGCGTGCAGCGGCGCCCTTTGCCCACGCCGTAACACGAGAGGCAAAGATAAATAATATAAACAACAACGAGTGCTTGTAGGAAAACGGTTGCCAAAAATCACTCGAAAGTCCCAGTAATTTATGGTCTCGGGAGCTTCCACGCCTGCACGCAACCTGCCAGGACGCGAGCGCCGGGGAGCCGCGGCCTTTGGCTAGGAGAATAGTGGGTACTTTTGCATCTGGCAGCGCTGGTTGTAGTGTAGCATAGCGGTATCCAGTGTTTTATTGGGCCATGAGGTGAGGTAATTTGAAGTTAGGACAACGGACCACCTCGGGACATTGCCAGGGAGCATGTAGACTGAGGTTACTGGGGAGATTTGCTTCTTGCTTCCTGCGTGGCCTCGTGGCAGGTGAGGACAGGTGCCAGGAGTGCCAGACAGTGCCTTGGGAGGTGACTTGGTGTCCCGCTCTTTTGTTGCCTGAGTCATCATTCTCAGAGAAAACTAAAGCACAGAAAGTGGAAGTCAGGGGTTCTATGAGGTCGCTCAAGGTTAGTTTGATATTGGGTTCGTGACCCTTTTTGGAGGCTTTATTATCCGTGACGGGTGATTAGGCCTGCGTCACGCGGCGCCTCTCACGCTCATTGGCATGTTAGGCCTCTTGTGGCCCGTTACGGCGTCGCGGTAATAATAATAAAGTTGTGACGACTTCTTTTTATTCATACAAAGGCACGCCCATAGCTGGGCCTGACACGCTGCTGTGTGTAGTCTGTGCAGCTCCACAGGGACAAGCGTAAATTATTTATACGTGTGTAGAGAATATTACATTTTCGTAGCACTGCAACAGGTAACTCGTCCACGCAGGGGCAGAGAATAATTAATTTCACACAGGTAACGCATCCGCACAGGTGAAGAGAATATTTAATTCCTCATTGTTACAACTCGTCAGCACAGAAGCAGGCGAGTGTGTGGTGCCACGGGGAAGCGCTATTCATCAGCAAGTGGTGATCACTGCGTTGCTATGAGAGTGTGCAGAGTACTCATTAAGGCGTGGGAGGAATGAAGGAAGTGCGTGGCAAGGATGAGCTGAGGACCCACGTGTGTTGCTGGGTGGCGGGGCGTGGAGGGAGCGGGGCAGAGGTGGGGCAGGCACAGGGTGGAGCAGCGAGGGGGTGAGGTGCGTGTAGCCAGCTGGTGACATTGATTCTGTACGACTTGGTAACATTAGTGAAACACAGGGTCACGCTGCTCTCCCTTGTCCCTGCTAATTGCACTCTTCCTCCTCTTCCTCCTTCCCCCGCCCTCACTTACAAAAAACACACACATTGTTCTGTATTATTGTTCTTCTCATTCGTTCACCTTTTACCATTCTACACATTATTCTTTATTCGTATACTTAATTTTTGTCTTGTTCTCTTGTGTTACTCCATTCATTCTTTTTTTTTATTATATTCAAGCGTGTTTGTTTTATCTAGTTTTTATTCAGTTACATAGCTATTGTTTTTTTTCCCTTCTTTATTCTATCTTGATCATGTCTTCTTTCTTGCATTCGTTCCATTTTATTTTTTCATTTCATTTTTTTCTCTCTCTCTTCTATTCACTGTACCTTTGGCCATTTATTTTCAATTTACCCACCTCTCCCATTTTTCCCTCCATCATTCTCCTCATTCACGTTTGCCAAGCTCTCTTTCGATGTATTTTATTCCTTCCTTCGTCCACTGTTTCTCGTGTTTTAGCTGATCCTTGTTCATTTTCTCCCTCTTTTCCTGTCTGCCTTCTCATTCATCTCTTTTCCCATTTCCCTCACAGCCATACTCATTCCTCCATTTTTACGTTCCTCTCATACCCATTTCGCCCTTCTCTCCGTACCTGTATTGTCCGCCTGCTTCTTGGACACGTGGAGAGAAAGAAAAGGAGGAAAAGGAGTGAGTTTGGTCCAGTTCTCAGGTGTAGTAAAGTCTGGTAAGCCTCTCCTCCTCCTCCTCCTCCTCCTCCTCCTCCTCCTCCTCCTCCTCCTCCTCCTCCTCCTCTTCCTCCTCCTTTTCCTGTCTCCTTTAACTCTCAGTGGACTTAATACTTTCTTTTCTGGACAAACAAAGGGATGAACGTGAATCTTAAATCAATCTTATGCATCACGCTTTCTCTCTCTCTCTCTCTCTCTCTCTCTCTCTCTCTCTCTCTCTCTCTCTCTCTCTCTCTCTCTCTCTCTCTCTCTCTCTCTCTCTCTCTCTGTGTGTGTGTGTGTGTGTGTGTGTGTGTGTGTGTGTGTGTGGGTGTGTGTGTGTGTGTGTGCACAAGGGAAAGGTTTAGAAGAAGGGAGTAGATAAATTTATGGATAAGAATGACAAATGGTTTTAGGTTTACCATGACTGTCTTCTCTAAGCTGCCATGTCCTTTGTTGTTTTCTTACGCTTTCTCTCTCTCTCTCTCTCTCTCTCTCTCTCTCTCTCTCTCTCTCTCTCTCTCTCTCTCTCTCTCTCTCTCTCTCTCTCTCTCTCTCTCCGTCGTCCTCCGAATGGTTCGCCTCTCTGTATTAAAGCCAATTACGGGGCATTACAAGGACGGCAACGATACACACACACACACACACACACACACACACACACACACACACACACACACACACACACACACACACACACATATAGAGATGTCGCTCGTCACTTCTGAGAAAATTACAAGAGAATTGCTTCTGTCCGTGCACCCGCTGCCCTCCTCCTCCTCCTCCTCCTCCTCCTCCTCCTCCTCCTCCTCCTCCTCCTCCTCCTCCTCCTCCTCCTCCCTTAAACTTGTAATCCTTTACTTACCTCAGTTGTGTCCGTGGTCGATGCTGTACGTGTGCGTGTGTGTGTGTGTGTGTGTGTGTGTGTGTGTGTGTGTGTGTGTGTGTGTGTGTGTGTGTGTGTGTGTGTGTGTGCAGGAGCGTCACAAGGAAAGATAGACAAGAGGGAAGGAAAAAAAAATAATTACACCTTTATTTCCTCCCCAGAAAAAAAAAAAGTAAAATATCAAGTCCCCATTTGAATAACACTAATAACAAATAACACATATGGACAGAGGAAGGGGAAGTAGTGGCGACGGTGGAGGGATGGAGAGACGAAACCTGAGGAGCGCCTTTGGGGGTAAAAACGTGGAGCACTCCAGTAAACGGCATGCCAGCCCCTCTCCTGTACAGGCATGCGGGTGTGGCGGCGTGGCGGTGTGGCTGACGTCTGGGTGTGGCGGGGCGACTCCTATAATCCCGTGTCACGTTTGTCGGCGGTGGCAAGACTCACGGGCAGACACTAGACATTCCGCAGGTGTCAGAGAGAGAGAGAGAGAGAGAGAGAGAGAGAGAGAGAGAGAGAGAGAGAGAGAGAGAGAGAGATTAGTTTTAATTAAGAGTTTCGCCCGCCCAGTCCCACCTGCACTACTTTGCTCAATTTCGTTCCCGCAGAATGTACGTACTTTGCAAAGGCTATTTTGTTGCTGTTCCTTTACCTTACTCGCTGAATGGACAAGCGTCTGTCTGTACTCCTATTGAAACCACCATTGTGTACGATTTTTTTTCCCCTCTGTCTCTTTCTTTCATCATGTATGGTGTATAGTTTTCTCTACAGTCACTCTATAGATCAAATCAAAATTGTAGACCAGGATTCACGAACTTCCCAATTCCTCTCTAGCAGATTACGCCTCTCATGGATCACATATTCTCCCTCATCACCCCTTCACCTTTCCCTCTTCCTCCTCCTCCTCCTCTCCTCTTTCATGGCATTTTCTTCCTTCCACTTTCTCTCCTCTCTCTCTCTCTCTCTCCTCTCTCCTCCGTGCCATTCCATCTTTCACCTTTAACTCTCCTTCTTTGCTTCTGGATCTCCTTCGTAACCACTCCTGCGTCTTTCCCATCTACACCTTCCTCTTCTAGTCTCTCTCTCTCTCTCTCTCTCTCTCTCTCTCTCTCTCTCTCTCTCTCTCTCTCTCTCTCTCTCTCTCTCTCTCTCTCTCTCTCTCTCTCTCGCTCTCTCGCTTTCCCTCCTCCATTTCAGTCTTCCTTCACCGTAGTCCACACACACACACACACACACACACACACACACACACACACACACACACACACACACACACACACACACACACACACACACACACACACACACACACACACACACACACACACACACACACACACACACTTTCTTCTTCTGGTCCTTTCTTTTCACTCCAATTCCGGACATTTCACCCTCTCACTCCGCCTTCCCTCGCCACTCTCACTTTCATCGTTACTTTGCATTTCATCCCGAGGAGATTCAAGTCATCCCTACCGCGCCTTCCTTTTTCTTCTCATCTCACTATGCTTTCCTCTGCCCTCAGCTGCTTCCATATCCACCTCCACCTCCCCTCCTCCTTCTCGTAACCTCCCTTCCTTCTCTATCTTTCACTCCTATATATTTTTCTCTCCCCTCCTTAGCTCTCAGTCTCTCGTTATATGAGAACACCTGCCTGCACCTACAGCAGAACACCTGAAAGTCACCTCAGGTCCAAGTTTACCAGTAATATTCGAAATTTTATCGTGTTTATTTCTTTTATTTCTATTTGTGGAGTTCATTTTCGAAAGTTGTGAAAAAAATTCATTTTCATTGACTTTTCCCTCTTTTTCCCAGTGTGGAGAAACACTTGTAAAGGTTGTTGAGATGTTTTTGTCTTTGTTTTTGTTCTTTTTCAACAAATTTCTGCCTTTTTGCGAGGGAACAGCATTGGGAAAATGTGAAATAGGTAGATAAAAAAAAACGAAAACTATGAAAAATAGTAATAACTATTTAAAGTAAAGCATTAAAAAAAAGAGCTAAAAGATGAGAAACCACAGAAGAAAAAGAGTGATTGGAGATTATGGAAAAAAATAGAAAAGAAGCAACTGTAGAAAGTGAACAACTCGAATTGATATAAAGAATAAAAGTTTCAGGAGTGAATAAAAAGCAAGAACACAACAAAGTAAAGCTATATTTAATGAAGAAGACAAAGGCTGTAAAAATACCTTTACATGTCACCATCGACCGAAGTGATCGAATCCCGGTAACAAGGAGTTCCTCTCACCTGGCGCTGGCGGGGGTGTGGGTGTGGGTGTGGGTGTGGGTGGGTGTAGTAGGGACTGCGAGAAGCGAGTGGTAGTCATGATAGCGGGGAGGAGCTAAAATAGAGGTAAAATATAGGATGGCTTGTAGCACGCCAGGCACATTCCCCTTGATAGTAACGTGAATCACACTGGTCCGTGATGCGTGCAAAGCTAACGTGACCCCTTGACCTTTCGCGCGTTGCATATTAACATTCTCACATGTGTGTTTTGAGCGTGACCTTTGCTGCTGGGGTGGGTCTTGATGGGTGGCTGTAGAGTCCTAGGGTGTGTGTCTGAAGGAGGGAAGTGGTCGGGTGACGGCGGCGGTGATAGTGGTGGTATTATAGCTTCGGTCACGCTTCCCCTCCATGTCAACTCTTCGTGGCGCCGCCGCTCCTTCATGGCTGAGCGAGGGATGGAATTGCAACCTGTTGGTAGTTGAGCCGCCAGTCACCATCGTTCAGCGTTACGGCGCGAGGATCCTAAGGAAATCTTCCTTCCACCGCGAAACAAGCAACACTGGTGGCTCATGTTTAAGTTGATTTGGCAAAGTTTGTTCACTACCGCTGTTAATGAAGATCAAGAGTAGTGTAGTCAGTACACAGCATAATAAAGTCTGGATTTTGCGTCACCAGAGTATTGGTGAGAGACAGCGGCGTGGCAGCTGAAGGGGTGTTGCGGCGCCACGAGTTGCTTATAAATACGTGCCTTGACCCACGTGTTTGTGTTCCTTCTGAGTCACATATCACACCATCCTCTCGCTTCAGTTTGTTGAGTGCAGGAGAAGCAGTATGTGTATGTTGCGTAGAATTTATGTACATTATGCACAATAAAATGTATAACGTATAAGGTATTGAATATATGAGCGGAGCGCGGCAGGTCAGTGTGGCGGGCAGGCGGTGTCCCCCTGGCAGCAACTCCATCTTTTTGCCGTTTAACTTGGCCTGCGTCCAGCCACGCTGGCTCATCTCAGCTGTCTTTGTGACACCGTTTGCTATTTTGAACCGTAGAGAAGGTGTTGATACAATCTTTTGTTGCTGATCAAATTTGCTACTCTCGCCAGTAGTTGGGTAACTCCCCTCTTTGGAGTAGGAGGCGTTGACTTGTCCGCATCATTTGTTTAAGCTCTCCTCAGTGTGTTGTGTCGTGAAAGAAGTGAAAAACGTAGCAAGGACACACTCATACGTGGCCGTCGCGACTGTCAGTACACCGTAAAGACAACACAGTGAACAGTACCCGAACTTCTCACAAGCGACCTTGACTCTTTCTTCGGGCATCACCAGCATTTTTTTTTTTTTTTTTTCAGTGATTCAGCTCACCTAACCGCCCTTGCGAATTGCAGGTGAACACACACCCGTCACGCACAGTGCTGCAGACTGCCTCCCTGCGCTCCCCAACCCTCGGTATCGCCTCCCTCAACCCCTCGTCCTTGCCCATGCACGTATTGTTGTCCTCACGCCTGACAACACTGCCACGCGCGACTAATTTAGCCACAATCTAAATTTGCCACAATCTTCATCTTCTACCCAAAATCCCTCACAGGTGATACACTCCACCTGGCACCTAACATTGCCACCACCTGATGATGCTGTCCCCTAGCCCCTACACAGTCCCCTACCCGAACCTTGTTACGTCACGTGCACCTGTTCTTGATTTTAATCCCTCAGGTGTGTTTTCTAGGTAAAGAAAACCGCACTATTTCATGGCCACCTTGAGCGTGCCGGTGTTGGTGTGACAGAACTGAGCCTTGACACTTTCCGACTCCTAATAAACGAAAACAAAATTTCGTACTATTTGGGTGAATATTGAATTTGTCTTTCCCTTTCCTGTATTATTGATGTTGTGTGGTGCGAAGTAGTACCGCCATGTTGAGGAGGAATACGTAGCGCCGTGGTATTGAAGGAGCCGCAACACACGTAGGGAAAAAACCGAAGGCTGGTCTGAGTCGGGTGGCAGTGAGTGTCGAGGAAAAGAGGGAAAATGTGCTGTGTGATGTGCCGCCGATCGGAGGCGCCTTATGTAAGTGCACCACTGCACGAAAGAGAGAGAGAGAGAGAGAGAGAGAGAGAGAGAGAGAGAGAGAGAGAGAGAGAGAGAGAGAGAGAGAGAGAGAGAGAGAGAGAGAGAGAGAGAGATGGTTTTGAAAATAATGATAACAATAATTGTTATTAACTGAAAAAATATATGTAGTATTTCATAAACACACACATACACACACACACACACACACACACACACACACACACACACACACACACACTCACTAAATAAGTAAATGAATAAATAGAAAACTGATAAGTAAATTCATCAAAGATCCTCGTCGTCCCACAGATAGCCTCCCTGCGGCCGATAGTGTCCCCTCGTGGGCTGGAGCCGGAGCCATGCTGGGAAGAGAGTGAGTTCGTGCTGTCGTGCCTTCAAGCCCACAACCTGTACCGTGCCCGCCACTCCTCCCCGCCCCTCACTCTCTCCAACAAGGTGGGTGTCCAGGGCCGCGCTACTGCTGTCCAGGTACACGGAAGGCATGAAAAAAGATTCACGTTCCACATAAATGAGCAACTTAGCTCTAACAGGGTTGAGTCTATCTGGAAGCCACACAAACCCTTATGCCCTTGAATAACAACACGCGAGCTACAAACATTGGGCACCACGTAGACAGGTAAATGAATGAGGCAGGTCCTTGGTGTTGATCAATAGTCAGGTGTGTGACGCAGGTGTATGGTTGCTGTGTCAGGCGGCTAGGTATCTAGACTGGGTGGTGCCAGGAGCAGGCGGGCACGGTAAGGGTAGGGCAGAGCTGGCGTCGCTACATTGAATGTCTTCTCTACTAGCTGTGTCGGATGGCTCAGGAATGGGTGAACCAGCTGGCGCACACCGGCACACTGCGGCATCGTGGAGACCCTGAACTCGGAGAGAACCTCTTCTGCAGGAACACGGCGCTCATCCTGCGGGGCCGCACCTCCGTCATGCCGGACATTACAGGCAAGTACTTCGCCAGCACGGCCGAGCGGCATGGCGGCGCCGCGCGTGTCAGAGAGTGATGCAGAGCTCAAGGCCTTGGTGCTCAGGGTTATTCCTGTATGAAATTAGTAAGAGGCTGATGCGACTCTTGGCATGACGGTGTGCAGTGACACCGACATTTCGACGACTGTGGTACAAGTTGGCTCACAGTGTTCCTTATGCCCGGATTTAGATTTTATTTCATTTATCGCTTTAATATAGTTGTCCTTCATTTTATTTCATTCGTTGCTCTATTAGATGCGTTTTAGAAAAGATCTTGAAAGATGAACATGGTGCTAATTAAGTAAGAAAGTATTACAGTCTTTATTTTCTTCTTAAAGGAGATGTGTACTCAAAGAAATAACAATTGGAACTGAATCGAATGACATACAGTTTGTTTCATGATTTGTTTCCCATATAAAGAATCCGTTCTGTATTGTGTTTCGGGGACACAAAGGCCACGTCCACACTGTTCTATTTGTTGCGTACCTGCGATCGCCGTACTTGCCGACTGTGAACATGTAATGAATTTGGAACATGGCGTGTACTCTAATATTCAAGCACCCGAGAAAAGAGCATCCTTCTTCCCATCCCTCCTCTAAATGTTATCCCCTCCGCTACATAAGAACATGAACTCGTTGTACCCTCCCCAGTAAAAAAAAAAAATCGATCTTCTGTTTCCCTCTGTGCGCTCCTTACATTTACTCGAGAAAGGAGCGACAACGCCCCGCAGGTAATCAGTGTTGACGACTTGGCGTGGACAAGGTGTGGCAGCCGTCGCATGCACTAGGCCGGAGCCAGGGACCGAGGCACAGGGACCCGATCCTCGTTTCTTCATGACCGAGTGGATGTAGAGATTCCACAGGGCATTTCAAACTTCAGCATTCACCATCATGTTTCTCCCGCCCTGAGATGTTCTTGTTATTCTCATCATTCTTACTTTATATTCCATGTACATGCGTTCCATTTTACATTCTTGTCTCCCTCACATTTATATCTCCCTCACATCATTACTTCACTCTCAGTATCTTCTCTTACTTCTCTACCTTCACTCTGTATGCATTCCTTTTCATGACCTTGCATAGTCAATCCTCTGCCGCCCTTACCTCACCGTTGAAATATTCACTTTCACTTCTTTGCTTTTAATCCATACGCATTCCCCTTTATAGCCTTGCATCAATTTTTATATTCCTCTGCCGTCCTTGCCTCACTCACTGAATCCTATTACATACTCCCACGCTCACCAGATAAAGTATAACCAAGGCACTCGTAGATATAACCCTGCCCTTGCGACCCTACCTTAGGTCCTCCAGACATCCATAACTCCTGGAAAGTAGCTGAAATGTCCCTTATCCCTAATCCCAAGGGGCACAAGACCACTTCCTCACTAGCCGCAGCTCATATTGATGCATGCTCTTCCCAGGTATTCCTTTACTACTGGTGTGTATTTTCGTTAAGGTAGGCAAGCAAATTATCAGTGAACATGAACACCCGAAGTAACAGGAGCATAAGGCGAGAGGTTTACGCACACACCCAGGCCTCCTGCCCACATAAACTATACCGGCTGGTCATCACAGCCCCTCGTAAACTCATACACACCACAGCTCCTTCATATTTAACATGGAGGAACAGTTATCGGGGTTACCAGGGTACTTACCTCCCTCTCCTCTGTATACTTCCGTACACTCTCCTCCACGCGCCCCTTTCCCCGTATTGACAACAATATTCCTATTTCACTAAGTTTATCAGCTCATTTCAAAATCATTGAATGAATTAAACCTTATTGAAAATTAACCATATTTGCTAAACTTTTATACGTACACTAATGGAAGAGAAGGTACTGTTTCAGGATCGATTCTTAGTATTCGATACCTTAGATGTGACGGTCTGTGTGTTTCCTCGCACCTGAGTATGAAAAATACTAAGCTGATACACATTCACAAATTTCTGTAATTACTGGAGGTAAAAGTGGAGGAGAGGTGTGGTTCGTATTGAAGTCCGTTGAGTGCACGTCACCGGCGGTGTCCACGTGAAGACCTGGAGGAGTCGTCCCCTTTAGTGGGGCCGCCAGGCGGGGCTCGGTGGCTGCTTGGTGGGCCGCGCCTCTCCCTCCAGACTCAGGGAGGGGAAGAAGGATGCAGGAGTCCTGGAAGATTCTTATGGGCGTGTGTCCTGAATGCATTTCGTCCGTCAGGAAGATAGTCTCTAAGGTGACTACTGCGCGAGGAGGCGCCCGTCTTACATGAGCCTGCGGGGATCGAGGCGGCGTACTTCTGTTACACCCTCGGGAGCCAACAACGGATGCTTTTATCTTGATCAGTGCATCAATGACAGTCCCATTATCTGCTGCAGGCGTGTGCGAACTGATTAGCTTATTTGGTATAAGAGAGTTCTTCTCGGGAAGTGATACTGAAGGAGGAGAGAGTAAGGAGCGACAGGAGCGCCATGGTGTGGGCATATAGCTCTTCGCTGACTTGAGTGCCATAGTCTGGGAATACAGCTCTCCACTGCAACATGCGACTCTATTTCTGATCCTGTGTGGCGGTGTTGGTAGCGCTGCGTGGGGGAGGGTCTAGCTCGTCGCCGCCCTCTGCTGCCACACCTTAACCTCCTCCCACTGCTCCACTCTTCCCCCACCACTCTCCTTCCCCCACCGCCACCACCGCCTCCTCCATCCCGTCGCTTCTCTACGAGTACGTCAAGGCAAGGTTGAGTTTCCCGGTAAAATAACACAGAAAACTAGAGGACAGAAGGTTGAGGGAAACAGAATACTCAGTCGATTGAAAAGAATGATCTCAGTGCCGTTAGTTGAGGGTGTCCTTGGAATTTCTCTCATACTATGTAAAATTATGTTTTCCTTGTGCACTGTGGATGTGAGGCTCGGGACAACAGCTTAATAGGAAGATGCGCACAAAGCGGGGTGGACTGTAGCTAAGGAAGCATAACACCTTGATGTTTTAGGAAATACAATCGTGTATCGGGATTATTTGATATGTTTAGTATTAGAGAGAGAGAGAGAGAGAGAGAGAGAGAGAGAGAGAGAGAGAGAGAGAGAGAGAGAGACCTTGAATAATTATCTTTTTTTATTTACTGTTTTATTTGATTATATTTATATTTTTTTTTCCTTCACAGGCGAAGAAGTGGCAGCCTATTGGTACAGTAGCGTCCGGCAGTACAGGTTCAATAGGCCGTCCAACAAACTACAGGCCAGCCAGGGTGAGAAGAGTCCCTCCACACTTGCCTCTTCCCTTCCTTACCTCCCGTCTTTCTCCTCCAAAGGTGTAATGGAACTAAGTTTTCCTCATTTATGGTACCCAATTTCAGAAATTCAACTTCTCTTTCTACACTCGTGCAATTACATCATTTCTAATCGATTCCCAGAGTTTTGTCCGAAACCTCAACCTCCTTTTGTGCATTTGCTTAATTTCAGTCATCTCCCCGAATATTTTGCTGCCTTTTCCTTCTCACTTATTTCCTTTATTTACTTGTTGACTTTATTCTTATTTTTCGTTAGATAATATTTTGAGTGTGGAAATACTCGTACATTACTAGGGACTTTCTTACGTATTAATGTAATTTATTTTTTTCTCTTGTTATATTACGATTTTTTCCCTTTAGTGTGTGTGTGTGTGTGTGTGTGTTATGTCATGTTTAGATACTGTCCATGCAAATGTTATAGCTGTTCTGCAACATATCACCTCAACTTTGACCAGTGTTGCCAGCTCACCCTTGCTCACCGAGGTGGTACTCCCGCGCAGGGCCGTTCACGCAGATGGTATGGCAGAGTAGCCGCGAGTTTGGAGTGGGCAAGGCGAGGAGCAGGTCGGGCAAAATCATCGTGGTGGCGCATTATTCTCCTGCAGGTGTGTGTGTGTGTGTGTGTGTGTGTGTGTGTGTGTGTGTGTGTGTGTGTGTGTGTGTGTGTGTGTACGCACGCACGCAAGTACCTCATAATAAAACACGTATGTAATAAGAGGATTAAATTAATGTTACATCACGTCATGTCCTCAGGTAACATGGAAAATGACTTCAAAGAAAACGTGCATCCGCTAAACACTCGCGCCCTGGCCGCCGAGATCCTGGGCCAGACTCCCTCCACAGTGGCGCTGGAGGGAGTGGACGGGCGGACGGTGGAGCGGGTAATGCGCGTACTCGCTGCCCAACCACCTCGCCTCGTGGGCCGCAACGCCACCAAGGTCATCGCTGCTCATCTGCTTGGTGAGCGATGGAACCAGCAACTTAAGGCTCTTTTGGCGAGCCACTCCGTCCAGAAGAGAAGCTTGCTGCTGATCTCTCTTGTTTGTTTTGACTTTTATTATGGTGATAGACATTTTTTTTTTAGTCTTAAGCATAACATAACTCAAATATTACTTGCTTTTGCTTTGCCGTTAAATATTTGTGAGTTATTATATCTGTTATATCTACACGTGTCCCTTCTCTCCGTAGGTCACACAGCTTCCCTGGTGAACACCCCTGACGAAGAGCTTCGCGTCGTCATTAATAGACCAGTAAGTCGCAAGCGGAGAGGGTTTAAGAGAAGGTCTTCAGAAGCAGGTCGGACAGCCTCTGAAACTACTTCCTCCAATGTCCTCGGTGGTCTTCCTGAACTCTCGTGCTGCCCAACGAGGTTCAGGCTCAGAGCACGGGCATCCGTGTCTCCAGCAGACATTCAGTCGAGTGTGATGCATGAGCCTCCAGAAGGTGGTGATCGCGAGGGTGAAGTGGCAAGCCCCTCTAGAAACTGGCTTCAGCCTCATAGTGCGGAGGGCTCAAAAGGCGGGGCTGATGAAGGTCCGACGGAAGTGATAGAACTACAGAGGGGAGATTTAGGCACCCCTTCGTCGGATGTTGAGGTGATTAGTTCCTTAAGCTTTAGTGCCAGTCCTAAATATTCCTCTTCTAGATCTAAGAGACCTCGTTTAAAGAAGACTGGGCAACAGAACCCTATCAATTCAGACTCAAGTACGGACCTTGAGGTCATTAGAAGGGAATCCTTTGATTCTGTAGATTCTCAATCACATCCGGAACCCAAGTCTGGGATCCTGCGACAAGATGCAGGTGTGAGAGAAAACAACGAGTCTGTACGTGATGGAGTGACGGAGCCTGGTGTAGACAAACACAGCAAAGGTCTCAAACTTCCTTTCGAGGTAAAGAAAACAGAATATGGGCAACTGAACTACTACGCACTTAGTCCTATGCGCTACTGAGTGGCCTGCCGTCGGTCTGACCATCAGTTACAAAGAACACAAACATTGCTGACAGAGGTACACGTAGATATCATGATTTATCGAATCGATATAATTTCATTAACTTCTTTCGAAGCATACTTCATTACGTGGGAATGAGTGACGTCAAAATGGTGTGTGAATCAAATTTCCAAGTGAAAACAAATCTCGTGAAAGTGATCTTGGCGGCGGTTGTTGATGTGATAATTTCCAGAGTGTTGCTGTTGTTGTTAGTTAAGAAACTTGTTATTACGTGCCTGAAATGTGCCAAGCTAGAGCCTTTCTTCATGGTCTCGGGAGGCAAGGTTTTGTGGCAAGCATCCATCGTGTCTCTTTTGTTATGTACCTTCCATTTCTTTACAGTACTTGTCCTCACGTGTATAAATACATCCCATGCTAAGTTAGCTCAGCTCACCTCAAGTCATGTGAACGATGTTTGCCACGAAAGACAAAACTTGCCATGCACGCTTCTCTATGCAATACAAATTATTCCTGTATGAAGTTAATCAACATTTTGTAACTGCCTTTGCGATCTCCAAGTGGTAGTTTTATTGGAGTGAATCACGTATTTACGAGTATTTACAGTTCTCATATAATCGGTTCTTAAAAATCCCCAAACGAAGTCTTGGTGATAATATTTATACATTAAGGATATATAATGGTTATTCATATCGTGCATCTCCATTACTTCTTTTATATGATTTATCTTTACATCTATTTTTACATAAAACCAGTGAAGGCAGTTAACAGCTTTTTTGTCTGTCGGCTCGGGACGGGGATGTGATGTCAGCATAATATATTTTCATGTGCAGATACATTTAAGTGCCTTGCAAATTAAATGTATCTGAAGAATCAAATTGATATTGTTGTTACTGTTAAACTTGTTATTCAGTGTAAGATACTTATTCAACTTTTTTTCCAGTATTAAAATACATAGGTTGCCTTATACACAGAATGCGACCCTATGAGCACATAATGAAACCAACCGATACTCTTGTTTTGTGTCTCGTGACGATGAGCTGTACGTGTGTCAGTGAGAGAATGACTGATGCAGCGTGTTGAAATCTTGTCTGTGTTTACATTATCTTGTATGTTTACATTATTTTGACTAGTGACTGAGGCTGTGTACGTTCATATCAATGTGTTTCCCTTAGCTTTATTTCTAACTGCTGCATTTTTTACTTTTTTTTTTTTCATGTTGCCAGACAGTACTGCTCGTGGTGGTGTTGCGGCTGCCGACTTTGGGACAAGGGTGCAATTTTTTCCGTGTAAAATTTGGATGGAGATTAACAAATTATTTTTGCAACGACGTTCCTTCAAGAGTGCTCACCTTATTAAATTTTCCAGTTAATGTTGGTCGAATAGTATGACAAAGGCCGGAAAAATGTGAATTTGCATGACTTATATCTTTTCTAGATTTTATAGCCTACCAATTAAAAAAATATATAATAATAATAATACATAAGCGTCCATCTTATCAAAATCTAGCAATTTAAATCAAAATATTTTGTATTTCTCGTGTCATTTTGGCTTTTAATTCCTCTTCAAATAAGGAGGTTCACGTAACAACATGGAGCTCAAGCCCCAAAATGCCCATAATGTCGCGTACACAAATCACTCAGATACGACGAACTAGAAGTTGATTGATGAACGAAAATTTATTCAAACTATGTAGGCTGATTGTTATAATAGAATATTACACTGCGTTTCTTAGGGATTTATTATTAAAAAAAATATAAAAAATCCTTACTAATTTTCCAGTACGTTAGAGTTGAATGAATAATTGTACTCCAGATCACAAGCTGTCATGCAAAGGCATTGCCTTTGCATTGGGTCTTCGTCTGACTTTGAAATTGTTCTTTAGTGACGATCACATCGGTAGTATAGAAAGCTCGCTTATTTCTTCTAGTAACTAGAAAATACGCCTCGCGGTGCTATCGTGGAATGGTGGCTAGTTCAACCGCTGAGCGAGCGACAAAATGTTTTATATGTATATTCAAAGCAACACTATTCCGTATTCCTCTGCGTCTTTGTATGATTACTGATATTGAGGAAAATACAAATATGAAATTTTTATAACTTATCAGAGACGACAGCCTAGATAGACATGTTTCCTGTATTTTTGTGTATTTAAGTTTCCGCGGGGGAAACAGCTGACAGGCGTCCCGCAGGCCGCTGCCACACCAGCCTGTGCTCGAGTCCACACGTGGCGACGTGACTACTTATGGACACGGACGAATTGAACACGGGCTGTACATCTTAGCTACATCTGACTAATGAAACGAGGTTTGCTTAAGTAACTGAAGTACTCGAAACGTACTGCAAGCATGTAAGGAATCTGTATTGCATCTAGAAAAAAAAAAAAGAAAAAAAAAAACCGGTATTGAGTAACGAGTGTTTCTTGGCCTGTGAGGTGAGTGCCTGCTGGAAGAAGTACCTGCCGCTCACTGATGTGACCGTACGCAGAACTTCGTCGTCTCTGAGTGTTTGCTATGTACCATCAGTGGCATAATGGTAGTGAGGTGTCGCTAGCGCTCAGTCTGCCTGTGCACCAAAGCACTCGCTGCAGTGGGATTGATGGTTGACACGATTCTTCGTTGAGGTTAAGTCAAAGGCGCCTTTCATATTTTATGCTTGAGCAGACTGTGCCTCATGTCTTAGGGCAGTGCTGTGATTATCTCCTTCGCACAGAGTTAAGGTTAAAAGAATACCCATAATCAAAACTGAATTGATGAATTGGCCAAAATTTGACAATATTTGCCCACAGCTCGTTATATAGACTGGGCAATGGAGTAGTAAATGTAGCTAATAGCGATGGGCGATATCGGCTGTATTGCAAATTGATATCTTATAGATTACTTTTTATTTATTTATTCATTTTCTATATCAAGTATCAGTTACTGAGCACCACTGCTGATACCTTGAGCTGTGCCTAATGCTAACTTTTCACATAACACCATTCTTTGAAAAAAATAATAATTAGTAATTAGCAGTCTTACATTACAAAAGTCTCTCTCTCTCTCTCTCTCTCTCTCTCTCTCTCTCTCTCTCTCTCTCTCTCTCTCTCTCTCTCTCTCTCTCTCTCTCTCTCTCTCTCTCTCTCTCTCTCTCTCTCTCTCTCTCTCTCTCTCTCTCTAGTGACTGTCAGTCATGTTCCCAGTGATGTGGGACAACAAGGAACTGCCAAATGCAAAAGTATTACTGTATCTCTGCCTTTCAGTATACGTAGGTTTGCCTTTACATGTTCTGATAAATTAATTTCTTGAAGTTGTCATACTGGAAAAAAAAATATATGTAAGAGGACTGTTGATGTCTATGTAGCCACAAGTACATTTAATATCTGATTAATATCTGATCATTTAATAGCTGATATAACCACTGATATTGCTCATCCCTAGTAGCTACAAAATCATAATTTTGGGAACTTTTTCACACAGGTTTTAATACAACATAACTTGTACTTTTGTCTCTTGACAATTCATTACTTCCAGCAGCATCAAAGATTGCAAGTGTGTGGGCAAATATGTTGATGTCATTTTTTTTTTCTTCTTCTTTATTTTAAGTGTACCTCTATGAATGTACAATTCATGGAAATACAAACACCAACCACTAAATTTATTTGCTCCAGTCTCTCAGGGTTGTGCAGTATCATATATAGAATAATCTAATTTTTTTAGGAAATGGCAGTACTGCTGTGACCTCATTTATATGGATGTAATGTGAAGTAATATATCTCATGACATTAAACGCAGACATTAGTATATGACTGGCTGATATTTTTCATGTGGATAACATCAAGCATTTTGACATAATTTTATTATGTAGCTATTTTATTTTTATCAACAAGAATTTCCTGATTCCAAATGGCACCATTCTACCATTGTAGCAAAGTAATCATTTAATATGGTTAACTGGAAATCATTATCATTTGATGTTACTATGTCAGGTAATCTGAATATCATACATAATGTATTATGGTAACTCATCAGTGTAGCTCAGTTTTTCTTTTTTTTCCAGCAAGTGAAACAATTAAAATAAAATAGGGTATTCATTCCACTGTTGGTTGGAAAATGTCATTTGTATTATTATGTTTTATAAAATTTATGTGCAGATGTGTAGTAATTTTGATATGTAGGGCACATTATTTCCTCATAGTGTTTGGCAGCACCTCTGAGTGTGTCTGGTGTTGATGTGTTGGGTGTGGCAGGTGATGGTGATGGGTGTAGGAGACTCACCTTACCCAGAAAAGACAATTTCATACAAATTTCCAAAACTGTTACCTTCTCTATAAAAATTAAGCCAACTTTGTTCTTGTTCATATTTGTTTATACATTTCCTAGTTTGAAATGTTCCTTATCAATAAAACAAAAAATTCTTTGTGTGTGGGGATTGCCTTATGAGGGCCAAGAATAAATGTATATCAAGCTGGTACTTGAAACACAGGGTTTATGGGTCCAAGAAATATTGGGAAAAAGCAGAAAAATAAATTGCAACAGCTAGTGCCTAATTTTCATGATGGAATAATAATACTTTATTGTATTACAGTTAGTAATAGCTTGTTTTATTGATCAGCACAAGGCAATTTACATATACAAATACATTTGTTCTGTGTAAAAGTTATGAAAGTTGTGATTTTCATACTAGTAAAACCATGGTATGATGTATTTCAATAAAACATTTCATCTTGATGTGAGAAACTCAGGTAGCCCATGCTTGATACAAGTAGTATAATGAATTATTTCTTACACAAAAATTCATCAAAACAAGAAGTCACTGCAGCCCATATTGTTTAGGAGCAGTATTACCCATTGGTCAGGTCTTGTCCAGTCTGCTAGAAATATTAATCTGAAAATAATTGGAAGACAATTCATCTACCTCAGAAAAATGGTACATAGGCAATCTATGTCATAACTATAATAGATTAAATAGAGAAATATTTGGTCAGAAGTTATCCAGTAGAAAGGGGACCCCCTAGGTGTGTGTGTGTGTGTGTGTGTGTGTGTGTGTGTGTGTGTGTGTGTGTGTGTGTGTGTAGGTAGAGAGAGAATAAGTATATCTAATTTGTATTATTTTTACTTTATATAACTGACTGACCTGCAACAAATATAGTCTGACTTACAGAAGTTTTCCAATGCCTCAATGCATTGGATGACTAACTTGCACAGTGGACCTGCATGAGGTGTTCCAGACATGATACATCTATGGCATGTTCAGAGTACCACAAGAATCCATCAGTGCTAAATTTCAATGTTTCATAATGGTGTTTATTACCTGCATATAATTAGCTGGACCTATATCTTATACGTGATAGACCAAAGTTACTTGCTTACATAGATAGGTACCACAGATGTACAGATGCATAATTGTAGAATGGGAATTCCCTAGGTAGGTGTGCCATTCACATACGATCGTCTGCTGGTCACCTACCCAGCCATTCCCCTACAGAAAGAACTCAGAGCTCATAGTGACCGATCTTTAGGTAGGACTCAGACCACTCATATACTACACACCGGAACAGTGAGGCCACAATCTCTCGGTTTACATCCCATACCTACTTGCTGCTAGGTGAACAGGGGCTACACATTAAGAGACTCGCCCATTTGCCTTGCCGCACCCAGGACTTGAACCCGAGCCTTCTTGGTTGTGAGCTGAGCATGCTGACCACTACATTATGCTTTGTGTGTGTGTGTGTGTGTGTGTGTGTGTGTGTGTGTGTGTGTGTGTGTGTGTGTGTGTGTGTGTGTTTTCCATTTTATGACCTTAATACACCACTGATATTTATCTATAAATTTGAAAATTGCATACACATTAATTCATACTACAAAAATATATCAAGAAAAATTAAATGAGATATGAAGGGATGAGGGAAATGTAGGATGCTAGGAACATATACATTTTAACAATTAAAGGCTCTTTTATTCTTTTTGTCTGGATTAGACCACCTCATAAAATTTATACAATGAATGAAAGAAGTATCAGGTGTGCAAGAGCGTGCGCACACACACACACACACACACACACACACACACACACACACACACACTTCCTTTATTGAGCAAGGTTGATAAATAACAGGAAACTGTAGATAACAGCTGGCTGCTATAAGTTGAGCAACTGAAAGAATAAAGACCATAGTAATGTCAAAATTAGTTTACCAGTGAATAATAATTAATATAATAATAGCTTGTTAGGTATGAAATCAGTAATCCGACACCTTCCATTTCTAAAACCCCATCAAGATGAGCACTGCTTTTTATTCAATCCCATCATGGTCAAGTCAAGTCCAGTCTGAGTTACACTCATGAAATATTTCCTTGTAAGTGTAGTGGAGAATAACATGTACATATGAATTCAAACCCAATATGAATTACAGGACAGCCAAGCAATCTGTCATTTCTGAACTGGATTTGCTTATCACAGTGGAAACCAATCTAAAATTTGTTTCTATAACTGGAACTATGTAGCCTTTAATCTTAACTTTTCACAGCCCCAGGTGTGCATAATGTTAGAATTCACAAAATTGAAACACCAGTCCATTTTCAAAATTTTAGATATCTGCAAAAAAAATAGGAAAAAAAAAGGAATGGTGTAGTATATTATTTTCTGTAATTGTTTACTTTTTATGTTACTTATCATACCCCAATTGTTGTTGTTTACTGTAAATAATCACAGCAAGCCATGGACCTAAAGATCTCAGATACCTACTCCATCATGACTCACAGTTAGTCTTATACCCCAGATGCTAAGAACAACTCCATGCTGAGCAGATCGATATCTGCTTTTGAAAACTTATCTTGAGGTCAGATTTGCCCTTTTGGCCTTCATTATGTCCAACTCCAGTGAGAACAGCTTCTCCATGGTTTGAAAGCTGGGGATAGCTGTGTTTAATTTGAGAAAGAAGCCTGCTCAGATAGGATAGAAAATGATGGGGAATATCACCTGCTCCAGCTGTTTGCTGGTTTTCTTGGAGAACCATTGATTGATGTGTTTGGACTATTATTGAAGAGGTGTTGCAGTCTATGGTGTGCTCCATGATGCTTGGGCCATGGGTTCTCAAATTCTTGTTACTACTGGCCAAAAACTGCAGAAAGTTGCCTTGCATACTATAGCAAATGTGGTGACAATGTTGATTTTGTGATTATTTTTAAGGTTGTGAACGTACTTCTGTAATGCAATAGGTACCAGAAATCTTAAGAAGCATTCAGCATTCGTTATTCACAATGGAAAAATGGGTCTGTAAAAGAGGTAGTTGCTGTTTGTTGAGGCACCCATCACAATTGCTTATGCAATATTTGACAATTTTGTTGTTGAAGTATCAGATAAACCTAACTTCATAGCAGTAGGTATAGTTTATCAAATTCTGTATTTCAGATAATGGTCTGCTTTACCAAATATTTTACATACGTTATATTTTTAGCTATTTGGTGATATACATAATAGTAGGTGAGGAATATGAGCCATAGGAAAGCAGGCAAAAAGGTGTAATTTATTAGAACCATCTTGATTCATTCATACTTCATTTTCCTAAAATAAAACATTTTATGCTGTCATCACTAGCAGCCATCAGAATGGGTCCAACTAAGTTTGATGATTAAGAGGGGGCTTGTTATTGTAGTTTTGGTATCTTTTCTAACCATGATTTTTGAGCTTGTGGGCCAAGCAATTTACATGTGTTTTAAAAGCAGCTACAAAACTCCCCCCCCCCCCCACCTCTTAGAAGAGGGATATGAAAGGCCAGACAAAACTGACAAGAGGTTAGACATCATTCCTAAAAAATGACAAATCTAATGGTACTTGTTAAAGAAATGAATGCATACTATCTAACCTTTTCCAAATGTATCTGAAAGAGCACACTGATATTGTCCCAAAAGGATTTCAATTTGCTATCCAGAAAAGCTAACAAGAAACCTGTGCTAACTTCATTGATATGTAAAAGTACCTTGCATTTTGGCAATCAATACAAGGCTTGGACAATAAAAGATTGAAGAAAGGCATGAGAAGCAGCAAGAGTGTATTTAGTGACATCTTGTGTGTTCAGAGACCACCTTGGGTCAGCAGATTTCATTCATGATTGACACAGAAGACAGTGAAGCATCCAGATGGAGTCATGATTTGAGATGCACTTAGTGGAGAGGAAGGAGGAGGAGGTTCATAATTCCACTCTCAAAATGTTACAATGAATGGCCTATGCTTCCCTGATATCCTGGAGGATCATGTCTGCAATTTAAAAAAAAATGTGTTTGCTCTCATTTTCTGCATGATGGCACTCCTTATTATGAAGCATATGCAGTAATAAAATAGCTCAAGGAAAGCATAATGGAAGTGATTGGTTCAACAACTTTTTAGATCCAAATCAGATTGAGAAAGTGTAAGCTCTCCTCTAACACAAGCTGAGAGCTCGGAAACATCATACATTTTGATAAAAGAAAATACTACAGATGATACTATTTTGTTAACTTTCAACTTTAGTGCAGTTTAGTGGAGTTTTATTTCACCATGTTTGACTTCATTGTATTTAAAATTACACCAATACCAATTAAGTTTCTTTAGAGTTTGTTGTGCAAAACTATTTCAGTTGATTATGTAAAACACAAAGTGTTAAGCCTGTTGTTTTCTATTACATAGGTATCTTTTTTTTTTCATACTAAGAATGTATCAAGAGAAATTATGTATACTCATTTATACATCTTTTATGGCTATAAATGTATAAAGCATGAAATTATGCTTAACATGAAAACTTTATGTATTTACACATCAAATTTAAAATGAACTTGATGTGGACATCTTATGAAAATGGGTAATTTTGCAAACATAAAACAGGTGATATAAACTTTCGCTGACACAAGTAACACGGACTTGGATCCTCAGAGCAAGCTGTCCATTTACACACAAACACACACACACAGCACATGTGCTGCTACACCGTGGCAGTACTTTGTCCTGTTTGTGTAGGAAAGCATCACTGACTACATCATATAGATAGAAATTACAAAACATCACCGGAAAAGTTGTGCAGCATCCTCTGCTAATACTGTACAAGTAAGTGAAAGGTACGTACTAATTATCACTGTATACTGGGCAGAGTTTCAGCAAACACAAAGCCTACAAACAGTTGCCTTGTTCCCTTTCTTAAAGCTTGTATATACTATAAGATGGCAAAATGGAGAGTCTATGATTTATGAAAACAAGGCAAGAGTACATCTGCGTTGTTTACCTCTATTTCCAGGTCATTTTCTACTTACTATATGCTTCCACAAGTGTACCATATGTGTGGGACTTGATACTATAAACACTGGCCAAAAGTGTCCTTTGCTACTTGTACATATGACAAGCATCAGTAAACTAATATATTAAGAAAACTAGAACAGTACACATGATACTTGTCATTGATAAGTTTCATGAGTAATTTTGCTAGTCAGCAAACACTGAAATTCCTACATGAAGTTTCTTTATGAAATTCACTGTATGTACCAGGAAAGCTTCAGTGCCCCTGATAAAAGTTACATGAGCCAAAAAAAAGTCATCAGTGTATTAGACATTATGAGTGCTATTCACTGCTTTGTAAGAGTAGCTGTCTGAAGGGAAACAATGTGTGCATCTGGATCCCTTATTTATCTCAGAATTATTTACATAATATGGAATAATAATATAAAACAAAAATTAAATATACTTAGTCATGTTCCAATCATAGCCATTTTATTTTATTTATTTATTTAATTTTTTTTATTATTTATTCTTTTCAGAAGCTTCATGCTGGACCTGAATGTGCTGAGTATAATTATGTGCAACAAAATAAAAGACAAATTGTCAGCAACTTGATTTTTTTTTTCTCTTTTTTTTACATAAATGCTGCTCCTGGTAACTTCACAAATGTACCTGTGGTATTATTTGCTATATTTATTTTAAATCACTGATGTATAACTTCTTAAAAAGATTATTTTTTATCCCGTTTGGAGGATAATTTTTAACACTGCATTTTGTGTTGTTTTTACATGTGTAAGAAAATAAAATTCTATACACTGAAAAAAAAAAAAAAGTGTAACATCAGCACAATGATAAAAACACAGAACTGACAAAAACTCAGTTATGGATTACCTAGTTTTGGAAATATATGTTTAAATATGTATGTACATACTTTCATGACTTACTCAAACCTGCAAGTAAATACTAAAACTATATTATTTTACCCACATTAACATTCATAAGTGTCTTATACATACATAAAGCATCATACTTGAAGAAAGACCAAAAAGTGGTGCATACTGCAAAATGTGATATGCTTGGACTTAAAATGAGGATACATATACATAAGGACAACTTATTTACTGATGTGAAAATGGAAAGATAAATAATTTCTATAATCTGTTGTACACATGCTATCAATACAGCTTTCATCTTTCTGGATTCTAGCTATAAACTGACAACATTTAGTCATGTCTTGTACAGTTCATCATATCCTACTATGGAATTAAGTTTAATATTTTTTTTTTTTATGAATAAAATTTTCTCATAATTAACTAAATTTATTTCTAGTTTGACACAGTCCTTTTATACTATAAACTAACATCCCTACAAACATGTTGATGTTCCACTGCCTGCACTAAAGCAGTTATAAACATGGATGAGAAGTAACATGGGTGGCTTGCAATGTGTACATAAGCTTCAAGAAAACAAATATTTAATCTCATTTTTAAATTAATGACCAGCTGAGTAGGTATATTGATTTCATCTTCATGATCTTTCTTCATATACAATTCCTTTAGCTACTACATGTATACAACTAAATTTAGTCATATTATGGCTAGTTAATTTCAATTTCCTATATTTTTCATAAAACTGAAAAATAAGGAAACCTTTAAGATAATATACATCATAAAGTAAGCACTTAACAATCCTTCATAGTAGATAATAACACTTTTCAGGGTCATGAATGTTTGTGGAAAAAATAATGCAATGCCAAAAATGTTCAGATTCCTGAATACATCAAAACAATTCACCTTTCATCATGCGAACAATAATAAAGGAAATAACAATGACAAGTTTATAAATTGGCAAATGTTCTAAAACACTTTGGAAAGGAAAGACTGCTATCTTCAATGGAAATAAGCTTACAATTTTAGTTTCTTGTCATCATGATTGTGTTATACCCTTGTCACATCACTCTAGCCTTCAAAACTGCAAAGCTCAAAATATTACATAATTGGTACATTAATTAAATAACTAATTAATAGATAAAAGTAAATAAAAACAAAATATGCAAAATGTATGACTGTAAGAGAAAGAAAAGTGTACGTGTAAAAATACAATACTATTTCACAGAAATAGGACATGTAAAAATGGAACCGTTTGTGGTAAACGTCGCAAGTATGACCAGATAGCACCATCTTAATTTAAACGTTGAGAAATATTTCACATATGAGGGCAATTGTAAGGTGCCTATATAAGTTTTTTTTTTTTTTTTAAGTACTTATATAAATGAAATAATTAACTGATTGCTTTTTTGGTGTGTGTGATGTAGTCTCAGTCTCCATTAATTATTTTGAAGTTTTCTTTGGTAACCTGACTAATTCACAACTTGAAACATTTCCTCAAGTCTTTATATAAGTTCACTGCAGGACAAGACTTTTCCCAGTGAGAGGGAGAGACTGGTGCTGGGACATACCAGAATTGTCCTACATTTGTTCTTGGCAAGTGAACAGGGCACCATTCAAGTATTGATGCTGTTTGGTATCTACGACCTTCAACACAAATTCCTGATAGGTATTTTTGGACTCTTTGGACTTGGGCATCTCATTCCTTTTCCATTTCATTCCTGTATTCTATTCTTCTTGAGGCACCAGCCTGTTTTGAAAATGGCTTGCTGCACTACATATCCAACACAATATTTTGTTCACTGAAATGCATATATGTTACATGTAATGTCAAGTTTTCAGCTGTGTCTGGTTTGAATAATTAATTGGATTCTTAAAGGATATGCAATTAAATATTTGTGAGAGAGAGAGAGAGAGAGAGAGAGAGAGAGAGAGAGAGAGAGTTGGGAGGAGGGGTAATTCACCAAGACCTGATCATGAGCAGACCCGCAACCACCAACCATTACCCTCTTAGTGCAAGCTCAGAGCTCATTATTACCAATCATTTGCTAAGACTGTGACATCACCCACCACACATCCCATTCCCCTGGTCAGGGGAGACAGTAACTGCCCCACTTGTCAGTGGAAAAATCCCAGAGATGACCAGCCCCTAGTGGGGTTTAAACTTGTGCCAGCCATAGTGGCCAACACAGATTCGGCCCCTTTACCACTGAGCCACAAGGGTGTGTGTGTGTGTGTGTGTGTGTGTGTGTGTGTGTGTACCACAAATGTGCAAGTGGAGTGGAGTGTGCAGGGATGGGATGGAAAGATAATGGCAAAAGATTTCTTACATAGAAAGGGAACAAATCACTGGTATCCATCATTATAACCACAATTTGCACATATTACAAGATGGGAGAAAGATACAAAACTTTAGTGAATGATGAAGATCACCCATATATCATTTCACTTGACATTGTTTGGTTCTTACAGACTTTTAACTATAAAAAAAAAGAATTCCTCTAATTCTATCAGGTGTCAGCACACACATTTATGTACTTTAATATAAAAAATAAAAATAGCTTTAATAAAGTAGACTTTGTACAACAGCAATTAATGTTAATTTGTGCTGATCATTTGCAAAAATTCTCTTCCAAACAACAATCAGTTCCTATTCATCAAGTCACACAATACAAGCACGGCATATTTCATTCCAGAACCCAGAATCACACGCATTTCACTACACAATACTGTACAACCTACTCAAAAAAATTGTCATCTAATTATGCAAGGGCATTTCACAAACTCAAACATCTACTTATATATCATCCCTGACTAAGTATTTTATACAAAACCTTTGAATTTCGGTTTGCTTCAATTTTTTCTCTGTTTATGACGGGGGGCTGCTCCTCTTTATCTTTATTCAAACAATAAGACAGCATGACATTTTGTTGTAGGTACCGTGGTCTTTGAGAAGGATGTTAGTCTGGTATATAGATAGATAGATGGAAGAGTGCAAATATTCATGATGCAAAATAAAGCTCCAGGTTTTTCACTTTCATCAAACATTACCGGGTTACAATTATAAGTCAGGTAAAACAAAGAAAAAAGGCATGATGTGCATCTTGCAGTGTTCTTGGATTTCTTGGAAACCATAGAGATGTAAACCATGAAGGTCTGGTGCCAAGCTTCACTAAAGGATACAGGAATATATTATGTCACATGACTTAGAAGATTCTGGATTCACATATTTTTTATTTAAAACTTGGGAGATAGATATTATTAAAGAGAATGGTGAAGATACTCACCAAGATATTGAAATAATAGAGAGAAGGTAACAAAACTGCTATAACACAGCAATAATGAAAGACTATGTAAGGTCACTGGTCTGCAGAGATGAAAACATTCAGCACACTCCACAAATCACTTGTTTGAAATATTTTGTCAGTCTGACTATTTATTTATTAAAGCTAGTGCACATTTTGAAACCCATATGAATAACTTTATTTTAAAAACAGAATTATTTGTAAATAAGACTACTATATCATCTATTGATATACCAGGTTGATATCCCTGTGAAGGATGAATAGCTATGACAGGACACCACAACCATACACACTGACACACTGCACTGGTAATCACACCCACAAGCATTCCCTCACATATCAAGGTGCCATGATACTGAACAAAATTTAGTGAGCTTGAGTTCAACTTTTACAGTTTTACTGTCTTACATCACTGGAGTCCTTACAATGAACTCTTGCTTGACAAGTAACATGTGATGGACAATGTCGGGTGCACATGAAGGGGCCTGATGCTAAAAACTATACAAAGATTGGTGAAATCTGCAGCTATTTTAGTGTACTGTTTACAATAATTGGAGGAGAAAAAGTGTTTGGGACCAGTTCGAGAAGCTGGGTTTGATTAAAAATAATTGAAGATGTTCCTTTATTCTTTGTATTAAGGATTTTAAAATAATAAAGTAGCACAGAATTTGTCTACCTACATAATTCCAAGCACAGAAATGGCTGAAATCTATTAGAAAAACAAAATTTAATCAGAAATATAATAACACCATAAAAGACAATATAGTGATAATTTACTACTATATGGATACAGTACACTATACAATATGTTACTCCAAATTTTGGTGCACCAAAGGCCTAATATGATAGTTCATTGGTTGCTAAATACTTCCCCAAACCACCAATATTATTTGATAAAATTTTGTCCACGGTTATGCTGTCTTTAACCTGTCTCCAGGATCAGTTAATCAATCCTCACTCCTCCATAATATACATTATACAAAACCAGAATTTTAAAAAATAATAATGATGATTGAAAACCAAGATTTATCTTTAACTTGCTATGAAAAAAGTACATGCTGAAATACAAAAGATTTTGAAAAAATAAAAAATTTTGAGGAGCCTGGAGATTTATATAAAGAGGGCAAGCCATAAGAGGGAGTGGGTGCAGATCAAGCTCCTGACAGGACACTCATCATAGGGCACTTGTTACCAGTCTGGCCATAATAATCACCATGGTCCAAATGGAGTTTAGTCATCCTTAACTGTGTTTTATCTTATGATTATGTACAATAGTTAATTACATGTGGTTATCATTCACCATTTAACTTCTTTCTTGTATTCCTCATTCACAGAGAATCTTTTAACAGATTCATAGCCAAGAATAATGGTAAAAGAGAAAATGACTGACTGGAAGAGCCGAGGAGAGAGACCTTTTGTGAAAATTCCAAACTGTTCCTCTGCCCAAAGTATCTTAAATGTGTGGCCAAAATTTCCTGCCCTCTGTACCTGTTAAAGAAAAGTACATGAATTTGAGTGTCTTACACATTTGTTGATAGTTCTGAAATACTGTATAAAATAAAAGTATATATTAGTAAGAGAATAAATAAATACTAAAGTAAACATGACAAGAATGATACACACAAACACACATATATAGCTATCTTGTGAGCACCATCATAGGGCTGGTAGTACCATCCATCATATTGAGTAGGGTGGCCAGTTTCTTTCTTCACCACTTTTACATTCCCTTTCATAGCTCTCTAATACACATTTTAAGGCTGGGTAAACCTAAGAGCAGGCAGCTGTCCCAGAAAATTCTTCGTTGTGAGCACAGTACCACCTCTACTACTGTGCTCCCATATATATATATATATATATATATATATATATATATATATATATATATATATATATATATATATATATACACACACACACACACACACACACACACACACACACACACACACACACACACATGGTGGAACCTTGGTTTTCAAACTTAATTTGTTCCTGAATGCCATTCAAAATCCAAAACGTTTGAAAACCAAAACTGTTTCCCCATAGGAATCAATATAAAACAGAATAATCCGTTCTCAACATCCGTCCACCATTTGGAACAGATTAATCCATTTTACATTGATTCCTATTGGGATAATAGTTTCAGTTTTTTAACATTTCAGATTTCAAATGGCATTCAGGAACAAATTAAGTTCTAGAACTGAGGTTCCACTGTGTGTGTGTGTGTGTGTGTGTGTGTGTGTGTGTGTGTGTGTGTAGAGCGGGACCTTGGTTTTCAAACTTAATTCCTTCCTGAATGCCATTCAAAATCCGAAATGTTTGAAAACCGAAACTGTTTTCCCCATAGGAATCAATGTAAAATAGATTAATCTGTTCTCAGACACCCATTCACCATGTCTTAGCAGGTAATGACCAACGCTCCCACTGCTAAGATGGCCACTCCACATCGTCTCCAGCTCTGGAATTTTTTTCATCTAGAAAGGATGCATTGAATGAACTCAGTGACAAAACTCATCAAAAGATATTGTTTAGATCACGCAGGCATTCTCTTTGTCACCGATTAAGTGAGGGAAGCCTTACAGCGTAACACAGAGAGGAGCAACTTACTCACTGCCAAAATTAAGATGATCATAACACTTAGACATCTTGCTGCTGGGAAAAGCTACTGGGACAATGCAGTTGTGCTGTAGTGATGGCATTGTGGGTCACAGAGGAAGCTTGGAATTACTCCTGAACACTGAACCTTGTTTGTTTACATCGAGGTTCTTCAATGGAATCACGTTTAACTTACTGTATTTGATGGCTCATAAGACGAATGGGCTCATAAGACACACCCAATTTTGGCAGACATTGAAATGAAAAAAAAAAAAAAGATAAATGAGCAGATTTAAGCTCTGAATATGAAGTGAAGGATTTCACCTGACATTTGAAGACTCTCACGTGCATTTAGATCATTGTTAGATCCCAATATTTTGCATTTAAAAACTTTAATATTTGCTAGTAGCCTACATACCAATCCTGTTGTGAGATATAAACATGTACCTGGCAAATGGCATCAACAGTGACTGAGAGAGACTACAGGGGTAATAAAATTTGTTCATAAGAATGTTAAAAGATAGGTGCACTTTTAATTGCATGAAAGTGTGTCTTTCCTCAAGGAGTAATGGCATCACACTGTAAAGAATGCAGTGAAGCTTGCCCATGTCACTGGGTTCAGTGTGTAACTGACTGCATGTTTGTTTTGGTACATGCAATGCATGGTGCATGGTCACTTAGGCAAATTCTTCCTGACTGATATCATTCTATGTGAATTACCAGTAAGTATGACCTATTATATATTGTTACCTTGAAAGAGAGTTGTTTTGTGGTGTAATACCAATCATCACTTTGTTTACATGTGCAAAGATGTCTGGGATTTGATTTTAGAGCCTCTGTTGCCATAGACTTACCACCAACCACTGCCTCAATGCTGAACCTTGGCCTCATAGGACGCAGGCTAATTTCCTGAGACTTTTTTTTTTTGGA